>NC_052615.1:26148780-26448780 GCF_016545825.1 Eucalyptus grandis | reverse complement strand
AGGTATCCGAATCTTTCATCTGAACTACCCTATGGAGACACAGTAACAACCCTGTCGACATGCAGCATCGCAATCAATTGCTTCAGCTTTGACATCATTTGAGAGTAGGTTGGCCAACAGGAGGTTCTCGCTTGATGTTGGCACGAAAGACCAAAGCCAAGAAGCGAGTCACAAACTCCCCACCCATGGCCAAGTTCTCCGCGTGTGCTTTCACATAATCCGACGGAGCTTCATACATCATAGGCTCCGCCCAAAAGTCAGCCAATACCTTCCAAATGAAGGTCAGGTCTGCTTTGTCTTTCGGCAATTGCTGGCCTAACCGCGCGCCCAAATTTGTCACGCTACTGGTATCATCCACTGCCTTACCAATCCCTTTCAATTTCAGAATTCTTTCTTCTCCTGTCTTGCACCCTTCAAGCAAGTCTCTTGATTGGAGAATGGTTTGGTCGAAAACATACTGTGTCATCAGGGCAATCGGATAACAATTTTGGACAGAGTGCTACCAAGTAAGCAAGATATTTGGATAAAGTGGTCACCACGAGAAAATTTGAATCTGAAATCTGCACCTCGTGCTCGCAAATAGTAGTGACGATGTGCCATACAATTATGACTCAAGTCCGCGTCTCGAGCCTACACGCCCACGAGAGCTTACCTTCCGCTTTGTTTAGTCTCAAAGAAGCTTCTCCAATCCCTGGTACCCCAGTATATGACTTTAAAAAACGAAAAACGGCTTCGTTTCACTTCCGAGGACAGTTTGGCCGGAGGGCTTTGTTTTTTACCCTCCCGGACGCGATAGATATAACCAGCTCTGGCGGGAATGCATATCCACCTCGAAGGGCTGTAACCATGTGACTCGAGAAGCAAGTATTGGCGAAGTTTCCTTTCCCAAGGCTTCAGTAATTGCGTCCGGCAGATTAGTCCAATCGTTTTCTCGATCCGCTTGTTCCCTTGCCATGATCTTGTTCGTACGTACTTGCACAACAATGAAACCTTCGCCCGCTGCGAGATGGCCATCAAGAAAAACTCCAGAAGCTCGACGCATGTGCATGCCGTAAGAATTACTAACGTCAGGAGAAGGCCGATGCCCGACTTGTGCGGCAAGAAACAAAGTATAATTGTCACCAGAGAGCCTATTAAATTAATATATCGAGTTTGAATTGAGTATTGATTTATTAAATCGAATTTATTGAAAAAAAATTTCCAAGCAGATTACAAATCACATAAAGAAACTTTTATTTTATTAGACTTTTTTATAGCTGCACAAAAAAGGAAATAAAATAAATGCAAATTTGAATTTGGATATTAATTTGTCAAATTGAATTAATTGAAGAAATATTTTTTAAGTACATTATAAATTGGATGAAAAAACTCTTCTTTTGTTAGACTTTCTATAGCTAGACAAAAGTGGAAATAAAATAAAATAAAACACAAGGGTTTATTCTTTTACCTGCACCAGCAGAATTCTTCAGAAGAGGATGTACACGGTGGGGGCTCAGAGTCAAATTGTTGACTCTGGGCATAACATAATAAGGCGAGGGTTCCCTTTAGCCGAAGAAAAGAAGAAGCCGCATGTCAAGCAGAAGAGGGCTGCGGCACGAAGAGAGAAGAACGGGAATTCGTATGGAAAGACGAGAACAAACATACAAGTTTTTGGTTTCAGCATACTTAGAGCATTTCAATTTGAGCTTCCATGCACAGTAATGCTTTTGTCCAAATAAAGTATTTATTTATAAACACTTTGGGTTTAAGTTTAAATCTAAAGATGAGAAATATTCGAGCGTGTAAACAATTGTAATTCTATTTTTTTTTTTATTACAGTATATTATTTGCCATTAGCTTTCCCGTGGGATATTTGGACTGAACTACATGAATTTCTAATATCTTTATTATTCCTCATTTAGTTATTTCGCGATTTCGTATTGACGTAAATTACATGATTCTATCATTTCCACTTATTATATTTCAACAGAACCAATGAACATAAGCGAGATCTCCATCAACTTTTGTTTCCAACGACCCAATTGGAAGATGATCAGGTGCTTGATGTAGAATGAATCGACCAAAAATGAAAGCTCTAGCTCAATTAGCCTAAATGCTCGCTTGTAGCCATTTTCTTCTGCAACCAAACCATTCCGAATCAATTTCCACAGCTTTTTGTGAGCTTCTTTGGGCAATGAATAGCTGCAAAATCTTAGGGAGAGAAGCTTATAGAGCGAAAACGAGAGGCAAATGTCTTGAGCTTGCAGGTATTCGTCCCCGCCTCTGGAGCTCAAAAGCGGTCCTTGGTATGCCCACACCTTCTCGACCGTGATCATTTCATCATTCCTTTTCAATGGCGAACCGTTTACCCATCTTGTCTCTTCGCATCTGACAACATAGTTGTATCCTCTCATCTGGATAGGGTCAAGATTGCGCGGATCGGACGACTGGTGCTCAGAGCTTATGTATTGGGAGATCAGTTTGATGGTTCTCTGTATGTCATGACAGACTTTGTTTTTCCATTGTCCTTGAGCTTCACGATTAGGAATAGTGTATGAAGCACCGACATGTTGCCGGAGCTTCCGTGTCATGTCCGACACGTGTTGACTAGACCAACATCACTCGGACTCGTTCGGACACGCGGTCAATATGCGTCGGATTTTCCGACACGTGGTCAACCTTTCTCGACACACTCCGACGCGCGTGTCCGAGAGAGAGGATGACAATGGAGGGTGGAGGCGAGGCCGGGATGGCGAGGGAGGGTCAGAGGAAGAGCAGGCAATCTAGAGCGCCACGTTTGCAATGTTGTGATGGAGGGCCAGCGGCGAGGCTGCAACTACGAAAGAGGGCCCTTTCGGTGAGCGACTGTGATGAGGCGATCGGGAGAGAGCCGTACGACGAGGTGGAAGAAGAGGCTGTGGTTAGAGTTTTATCGAGGGGAGGGATGGTGGGGGACAATGGAAAGAAACCAGGGCCGAAGAGGGGATGGCGTGATGTGAAAAGAAATTGGGGCTGGAGAGGGAGGTGGCGTGGGGTGGGGGAAGAGATAAACCGAGGGGGGGGAGGGGTGGGGAAGAAACCAAAAGGGGGGCGAGGAGGGGGGATGGGGGTGATTGATGGGGCGGGGGTAGGGGTGAGCATGGTCCGGGTTGGTCCAGGCCACCCCTAACCCTAGGACCAACTCACAGACAGTGTCGGTCCTCAATTTTTAGGACCGAGGACCAACCCTATTGAGCCTGGAACCAAGGACCGGACCGACCCAATGGGTTCGGTCCGGTTCCAGGGTCAACTCGGACTGATCGATAATTTTTTTCATATTATTTTTTATACTCTCTAAAAAAGCAAACCTACAAATTCAAATTACACATCCATCGATAATGCGGCATTGTGCAACTAAACTATAAATACCAATACATATTTAGCAAATTTAAGATGACACAATAATAAATTTCGTACCTGCTAACCGCTCATCGAGATATGTGACAAGATGGAAAGTTCTTGTTATCATTTATCTTTAATATTCATAACACTATATGCAAAAGCATTTTCCTGCATTCGATCATGTAGAGTCCACTCAACCAAAAAATGAGCTTCACACCACTTTACTAGCAAATCACCGTAGCAACCGCAAAGATGGCTACTCTACTCTTCAAAACTTCTACCATTTGACATAAATTGAAAAGCAAAGTGCAGTTGAAATTCATTAGTAACATACAATTAAACCATAAAAAGTTTAAAATACTTAATATAAACCATGAATATATAACTTCACATCTTGTTAATTCACTTGAACTTCTAAACACTTGAAAATAAAACAAGCGACACATAATTTTTTTTTTTTTGGTGACCCAGGGAAATCCGTAAGCCGACAGTCGGCGGACAAACCCTGGGGCTGATGGGGGTGATTGATGGGGGCGGGGGTAGGGGTGAGCATGGTCCGAGTTGGTCCAGGCCACCCCTAACCCTAGGACCAACCCGTACGTCTGTGTCGGTCCTCAATTTTTAGGACCGAGGACCAACCCTATTGAGCCTCGGAACCAAGGACTGGACTGACCTAATGGGTTCGGTCCTGCCTGTGGTCAACTCGGACTGATCGATAATTTTTTTCATATTATTTTTTATATTCTCTAAAAAAGCAAACCTACAAATTCAAATTACACATCCATCGATAATGCGGCATTGTGCAACTAAACTATAAATACCAATACATATTTAGCAAATTTAAGATGACACAATAATAAATTTCGTACCTATTAACCGCTCATCGAGATATGTGACAAGATGGAAAGTTCTTGTTATCATTTATCTTTAATATTCATAACACCATATGCAAAAGCATTTTCCTGCATTCGATCATGTAGAGTCCACTCAACCAAAAAATGAGCTTCACACCACTTTACTAGCAAATTACCGTAGCAACTGCAGTACTACTCTACTCTTCAAAAACTTCTACCATTTGACATAAATTGAAAAGCAAAGTGCAGTTGAAATTCATTAGTAACATACAATTAAACCATAAAAAGTTTAAAATACTTAATATAAACCATGAATATATAACTTCACATCTTGTTAATTCACTTGAACTTCTAAACACTTGAAAATAAAACAAGCGACACATAATTTTTTTTTTTGGTGACCTGGAAACTGTAGTCGACAAATCGGACAAACCCCGGGCTGACGCAAGCTAGCCACCACACTCATGCCAGCGGGTAAGTCACCCTGCGATGCGTTGGGGATTTGAACCCCTCCCTTTGTGAGGGGGAGGAGGCCCAAAGCCAGCTACGCCACCCAGGTGGGTGGTAACAAGCGACACATAATTAATACTCAACAAAAGTTTTAAATTGAAATTACTATTAGTGCTATTGATAGAACATCTCAATATAATATAATATAACAGATATTTTACTTATGTTTGAATATATAAAAGAATTATAAATAATATAATATAATATAATATAATATACAGGGTTGGTCCAGGGTTGGACCAACCCAAAACTCTTAGGACCGAGGACCAACCCAGACAAAGGTTGGTCCTGAATTTCAGGACCAAGGACCAACCCAAGTCCCTTGGGAAACTGCATCAGACTGGTGTGGTTGGGCCGGTCCAGGGTCTGTCCCGGGGTCAACCTAGGCGGGGGCGGGGGGGGGGGGTGGAGGTTGGGGATTGATGGGGGCGAGGAGCGGGGGAGTAGGTGCTGTCGAGTGGGGAGGGGGAGAGAGAGAGAGAGAGTAGGGAAGATTTCAAAGGGAAGATCTTGGTGGCCTGTCGTGGGGAGGAAGAGAGAGAGAGGGGGGGGTGAGAAATCGAGGGGAAGATTTTGGGGGTGGCGTGGGGGATAGGGAGAGAAAAACGGGAGGGAAATGATTTTTGGAACAAGGGTTTAGAGAAAAATAGGAGGAAATGATTTTTTGGGATGAGAGTTTAGAGAGAAAAGAGGGGAAATAATTTTGAAAGGTAAAATTATTTTTGTTATAAAATAAATAAATGAGTTAAAAAGTTATTTCAAAAATAAAAACATTTAATGTTAAATAATAATCAATTTTGTTGATTATAGAATATCATAAATTATTTAAATAAAGTTGATTCTATTTTTTTGTTAGTTATTAGTCTTATCCATCATTTTTATTAAAGTTAAAAGCATGTTCCCAAATATGGTTACGCATTAGCTATGAATATGTTTTTCAAGTTTTCTATGAATAGATTTATTAATATTATTAATATAAATTCATTTTAAACTCTGTATTTATTTATTTATTTATTTGTGAATCATTCAAATTAATTAAAAATAAAAATATTTATTTAATATTTAACGTGTCTGAATTCTTTACTTTTTGATAAATGATGTGTCGTGTGTCGCATCGTGTCGTGTCGCGTGTCGGTGCTACATAAGAAATAGACACATGACCCTAAAAATTGGTGTGACCGCCCAAGACACCTTAGAATTCCTCACGCTAAAGATCAACATCTTGGCTAACAAGATGTTCCTGAGCAAATGTTCCCAACTATAGTTTATCTGCTGCCCATTGTCCTCAAGGTTGTAGTCGGAGAAGTGGCCCAAGCTCCTGAAGAAGATCATCAAGAACGTGGCCCAAATCAGGAACAGCTCAGTTTCAGTATCAAGCGACGCTTGCTTCATGAGACCAAGCATTTGCGAGGCTCGGGATGGTGTATAATGCCAATAGAGCGATCTTGAGCATCCGGTTGGTGTACCAATGCCTCAACAAGCCGAAGAAGGTGCCAAGGATTAGTAACAAGGCGGTGAGGCACACGAAAAGTTCGATCTTAGCGAGACTTACAGCCAGCATGTGGAGTTTCTTCGTGATGCCGGTGGTTTCGTTCACCGCTCCCATTTGGCTGCTTTGCAAGTTCCTCATTTTTGTGTCCGATGGAAGATTTCGTCTATTGGGTATGCAAAGTGTAAGAGAGAACCAAGAAATTTAGACCTTTTCAGACCATGGGTTGGAAACGGAGGCACTCCGCTATTTATACTTAAAAATTTTCGAGCCTTCGTTTGGTTTTTACGACTCGCCTAATATTTTCTCAGCGTCAACGGCAAGGTGATCAGATAGGATGTCCACAATACTAGTAACCCTATGAACCTGACCATGTTTTGCCAAGCATATTTCTTCCACTGCTCATTGTCCTCAAGACTATATGCCGAGAAAGAATATAAGCTTCCAAGGAAGATCATCAAGAAAGTCGCCCACAGTAGGAACAGTGGGTTGCGGAAAGCGGATTCCCGCATTAGCCCGAACGTATACGTGATCAAGTGGTCCGGGAGAGCATACACCACCCACAGCACGACCTTAAGCATCAGATTGTTGTGCCGACGCCTTAATGAGCTAGAAGCTGTGAGGAAGAGGAGCAGGAAGGCGACCGATTCCACGAAGAGCTCGATCTGGGCAAGCACGCCCAGCTGGGATTGGAGCCTCTTCAAGACCTTGGTGGCCTCGGTGATGGTTTCGATCACTGTCACCGTTCGGCTTCCTTGCAAATCCCTCATCTCAAAACAGTGTTCTTGGTGATTGTAAGAGAGAGCCAAGGAGTTGTGATTCCACCCGACGCATGATCCTTTATATGGGAAGTTTAGTAAACATCAAATTTTCGTTCTTATAAAATATATTAAAATTGCTGCCCCGACGAGTAATGGTCATTCCTCCTTGCGGGCAGCCGAAAAAGAGCATTTCTTACTTGGCTCGAAGATGAAGGTATCAATAAATAAATAAATAAATATATATCTATATATATCTATATAGATATATAAATGAAAATTACGGAAAGACATCGAGAAGGAGCATTCCTTGCTTCATTATCCATTATCCATTTCCCAAAAGACACTATCGCATCATAAAGAGGAGACACGCATAACTAGATTTCATTCAGATTGCTAGAACTTTGAATTTCTATACACGAAAAAAGAAAAAGAAAAAAGAATGTATGAAAAAAAAATTACGGAAAGGCATCGACAAAGAGCATTCCTTGTTTCATTCATTTTACTTAACCAAACATTCTCCATTTCTTGAAAGACATCATCACATCATAAATAGGAGACATAAATAACTAGATTGCATTCAGATTGCTAGAACTTTAAATATCTACACACAAAAAAAGGGGAAGGGGGGGGAGAGGAAGGTTTCAATGAATATATAGAAAAAGAAAATTATGGAAAGACGTCAATAAAGAGCATTCCTTGCTTCATTCATTTCACTTTACCAAATATTCTTCATTTCTTGAAAGACACCATCACATCATAAACAAGAGACACGTAACTAGATCACATTCAGATTGCCAGAACTTTCAGTGCCTACCAAAAAACGAAGGTATCGATATATATATACCAAAGAAAATTATGGAAAGACATCGACAAAGAGCATTCCTTGCTTCATTCATTTCACTCTACCAAACATTTTCCATTTCTCAAAAGACATCATCACATTATAAACATGAGACATAACTAGATTGCATTCAGATTGCTAGAACTTTGAATATCTACAAAGAAAAAAAGAAAGAAGGTATCAAATATATATATAAGAAAATCACGGAAAGACATTGACAAAGAGCATTCCTTGCTCCATTCATTTCACTTTCCCAAACATTCTCCATTTCCCAAGAGACACCATCACATCATAAATAGGAGACCCACATAGTGGTAGAACTTTGAATATCTACAAGTACTTTTTTTAAAAAGAAATTACAAGACATTGAAATGCAAAAAAATAATCCTATTCACTTGAACTATAAGTACATACACTCCAAATTACAAGTGACATTCCTATTTACGCTTCACTCAAATACTATCTATGAACACCACATCTTGAATAGAAATCCCATAAAATACTTGTATGTTACATGCATGTACGAGAAAAGTTGTCCAAAAACTCTTAAACCTATTATACAACTATCAATTTAATTTTAAAATTTTTAATTATGCCAATTTAATCATAAATTGCTTGACAAGTTGTCAATCATATGAGGAATTGCATGATTTATCCCTTGTTATGTTAACTTTGTCCTATGTTTCTGGACCTCTAAGTTATGTCATTTTGGGCGATTAGAAATTACTTCAGAGTTATGTTATTGGAAATTTCAAAAAGCGGGAAAAAAAAAGCATCATCCCATAGATGTGTTCTCTGATTTGATAAATGTAAAAAGTCAATTAACTATAAATTGTCATCAATCATGTCACACCCCGATCCTCCGAGCGCGTGCTTATCTCTCCGCGGTCGATTAAATAGCAACGTCCTAGGATGCGTTGCCGACCCATTCATTTTAATGCACATATGGAAGCGAATAATAAATCCCCAGACAATATCAAGATAGAATAGAAAAGTAAGGCCACAAAATTTTCAAACCACAACACACTTATATACACATATCAAACTATGTCATATACAATACTAGCCGATATATACAAGGTTTGCCAAAAGGGGGTTTAGAGTGCTATAGATCCTTTATTCATTTGATTCTTCAATTGAATACTCCAGAGTCCTTGGATCCAAAGATTCAGGTCTACCATCGAACCACCAAAAGGATATGTCATGCCTTTCCAAAAGCAACTTTCAGCACCGACATAAGGACCTCAGATTCCGATGTGGGACCCTCATTCTGTCCATTCCGCTCACGACGATACCATGATCTGTATTGATGGGGTACCTTAAGGGGTAGACCCACATCAACCCATACCACGGACCTCACGAGTTCATAAACCCATTCCCTCATGCTCCCATGAAGCGAAATATAATACCTCTACTCGGTAACCTTCTTCGGTTAGCCAAAATGCTCAAGAGGAGCTGCCATCTAAGGACTTGACAATGTTATCCCACAACAGGGTAAGACGACATCTCAGCAAATTCACCCCCTAAATCCCGACTATGAATAAAATACGCCCCGAGGGTTGCCTAATCACAAGCACAAGTTAGAGAACTTACCTTTGCCTCCGTTCCTTCCTACAAGTCAGTACAATTAAACTACTCAACCAATCAATTTGACTCAAATCAGATCAAGTCATCAATCAATCGATCCATTCAATTAATGCCATCAAGACCCTCACGCGATCAACTCAATCAATACTATCTATCCAGTTCCAATACATCAAGAACTGCTCACCCTAAGCTAAAGACAGATAGTATGGCTCACCCAAAGCTAATAAATAATATAGCTCACCAAAAACTGATAACAGAGTATACTGCTCACCCAAAACTGATAACAGAGTATACTGCTCACCCAAAACTGATATATCAAAGCCCGCAGGTTGATAAAGTATACTCACAATGCTCACCAAAAGCTGCTAAGGTATATTGTTCACTCAAAGCTGACATATCAAAGCCCTTAGGTTGATATAGTATATCGATATACTGGTCACCCAAAGCTAACACATCAAAGCCCGCAAGTTAATATAGTATACCGTCCTAATCATTCTACAATTTCATCACTTTTATCATACCTAATAAAAATAATCATGTGTGGGTACACGGTCGGTCTTAACCAAAATATAATATTTTCCCTTTTGAAAATCCCACAATTCCAATAGTCTATAAACACATTTTTGATGTTGTAAACTGACGCCCGGTATTTTCTAATTAATTACTGAAATTATTAAATTTTGAAATAAATACCCCAAAATTACAATTCACACTCAAATTACACAAACCAGCACTCAATTAAATAAACAAATCACATCATTTCGATTAGCACGAAATTCCAGTCATCCGTCTATCTCAGTCTAATTCCAGAAAATAATAATATTAAATAATTACCAAAATTAATTAATAAATACCAATAAATGCAACTTAGGCTGGAAAAACCTAATCAAATACCAAAACGGGCCAGAGAAATTCCAAACCTATTTAAATAAATACTACGACTTATCTACTTGCTAATTGCACTACTCTAACCACCTAACATGCAATATCTAACGATTAAATTGATAATCCATTATAACTAACCACCTAAACCATACTTAGCCTAAACTAATCAACCCTTAAGCATAATTAACTCCCTAAGCAAAAATTAGTGAGTAAACTCACTAGATTAGCGTTTTGGCGAGTTCACTTCAACAGGGACACAAATGCAGACCATGAACTCCAAAGTGGGGGCACCAAGTGGGGTAGGGAAATGGTCCAAAGTGGGCCTCGAAGCTCATGATGGGTGGCTAGACTTTGGTTCTGGTCAGTGGGCCGAGGGAGCTGGACGGAGGCCGATTGGGCTGGAAATGGCCAAGGAGGGCTGGCGGGCAGTTGCAGCAGGTCGGGCGGAGGCGAACAATGACGTATGGCGGTTCAGGTGGCGGGAGCGGCTTGCGATGGTGGCTGGGCAGGCTCAAAGGACTAGTTGGATGTCGAAAGAGGCGGAACGACCATGTGGGCTGGTGCGGCGCACGACGTGCGAGCGACGGCGAGCAACGACGAGCGACAGCGACATGGGTGGCTCGGCAACGATAAGAGGCTTGGGGCTCGGTTTCTCTGGATTTTCAAAGCTTCAAAAGACTAACAATGGGGAAAGTGAGGGTAGAGAGGAAGAAGATAGGCAGCTGGCTTTGGAGGGACCCAATTTTGCCTGTCCTCACCCTTTGTCCCCTTGGCTTGACCCCACCTTGTTGGCTGGCTTCCTTAGCAACTTTCTAGCCCCATTGCTTCTTTTAGAAGCTATTAAGATGATCCAAAATTTCATGGACCAAGGGGCTACGAATTTGCACCATTTTCTCCCTAAATCCACTTCAATTTTCACTTGAATTAATTCAATTCGGCCCTTATAAATTCCACCATCAAGGTCTTGATCAAATTGACATTTTTCTTTGCCAATAGATCTAACTCGTATCCCAAAAACGTGATAAAAAACGGTTCCCTAAATTATTTTTTTGGTGACCTAGGAACCCCATACAGTCAACAACTGGCGAGTACACTTGGGGGGACACGTAGGTGGGAGGACCCACCACCCCCGACGTCCCATTTAAGACCCCAAGCAACTGTGAGGGGATTCGAACTCCTCCCCTTTGTGAGGGGGCGAGAGCCCAAACCATCACGGCCACCAAGGCGATGGTACGGTCCCCTGAATTTTCCGGTTGAAAAAAGGCCTATTTTGACCTTTCTCCAAAAATCTCGGTTTGCAGAAAAATCTTCGAAGGATGAGTCGACGTTCCTAAAATGACTCGTGACATGACAAAACTTTCAATTTTTGAAATCGGATTCAAATTCATGGTTAATTTCAATCTGGCACAATTTTAGTGTGACCTAGCTTACTAGGTAGCTTTTAGAAATTTTTAGTGTAAATGAATTGTTGTTGATTTTCTTTGAGCCACAATGAACCTCTTTGATACATTGGTGACTTTCGGTGGTCATGAAAATTTTGAGATTTCAATTACAGACACAGGATACCAAAACGATAGAAAATTAGTCTAGTACCGATCGACGAGAAATTTACAATTTGGTGGACTAATCCACGTTTAGCCATACATCTCAGTTGAACCGACCTATCTCTGATCTCTTATCAATTTTTAACTATGTCATAATGATCTTTGCAGATGAGCACAATCGAATAGTCGATTCCTAATCGAATTCTTAAGTCTATTGCATTAAAATCCCCTAATGACTTCCCCAGATAGTCTAGTTATCTCATGAGTGATCAGCTCAGAAAATAGCACTATTGGCGCGTCGATGAAAGGTCCGATTTATTCAATTGAAAACGAGACTGAAATTTCAGGATGTCACAAGTCAGACGTAAGAAACATATAAGCTTAAAAGTTTTAGCATTTTATTGTTGTTGGTATTATTTAATTTCATGTAATATTTATCTATTTTGAAAATGCGTTTGTTTCGCATAAAATAAATGGTTTAGAAGACTTTTTTTGAAAATAATTGCTTATATCGCTTAGAAAAATGAATAAACGAAAAAAATTCATTATTTACAAAAATATTTATGCATAAGTTATTGCCGATGACAAAATATTTTTTTTTATTGACTAACTAATTCAAGTGAAAAAAGTAATTTTTATTGGAAAATGTTTTCAAAATCATTTATTTTTCGCAAAATAAATGAAGCTTTCAGCTTTGTTTGTTTCATCGAAAATATGACATTTCTAGAAAATATTTTCTGGGAAAATGACAAAATTTTTTGGTATCTCATTTGATTTTCTTTAGTGACTCTTTTTATTCCACTTTTATTTTTTATTTTTTTTTTTTTTAAAAAAATCAAATTTTAATTATTTTTATTTTTATTTTATTTTTCTTTCTTTTTTTTTTTTTTTTTTTTTCTTAAGGGAGGTCATAATAAAAATCTTGGTTCATTTGATTCATGCAAAGTTGTGAACCAATCTAATACTCCCTAGGAGTGTACAATAGGAATCACCCAAACTAAGAACCACCTAAACCAAACCGAATTGACCAATTTTGGATGGTTCCCATGGGGCAGCGGTCTGGTTCCCAATTCCTATTATTGGAAACGATGGCCACTTGGTCTAGTTCTCGGTTCCAAGGTAAGAGTCAAATTGACTGGATCGGACCAATCTCATTGCAATTAGAATTGCAGTTGAGGTAGCAACCTCACATGTGGTCAAGAGACCACCAAAACTCTTCTTGCTTCTCACTACTTAAAGAGGAAGCTTACTTATTAGTTTCTTTTTCCACCCGATGTGAAACTAAGGCTCCAAGAGCCACATCCTCATTCCTCACGCTCACTCCTTCCCTCCCCCTTCTCTCTCTCTCTCTCTCTCTCTCTCTCTCTCTCTCTCTCTCTCTCTCTCCGCTCACTTATAAGAGACAAGGCATTCCAAGCCTCCAAGAGTCCCACATTGAGCAAATACTAAAAGAGCATAAGAGATATTATCTATAAAACCTAAATAAAGCATAGCCTTTAGCCTTATAGTTCACAACCTTTTTAGGTAAGATTGAGTGTGAAATACATGAGTGTGATTAATGCTCACAAAAGTTGAGTTCGAATTTTTTGCACGTGGGAACATGTGCGATTGGTTCTATTGGACCGTTGGGGAATCAATTGGTCCAGAGCACGGCCACTCTTTAGTTGAAAAATAAGAAGAAGTGGCTAGTTTTGTTGGATCCAACCGGACCAGAACCGACAGTCCGGTTCGGTTCCTAGTCCTAAGACCAAACAATTCGGTCCCCGATTCCCAAAATTGGGAACCGATTTTCTCGGTCCGATTTCCAATTCCACCTTGGAACTGGACCAGAGTGGGAACCACTTACACCCCTTAGACTCCCTAATTTCTAGCTAGATTGTGACATTTGTCTTTGTTTCCACCTTTATTGTATGGGTTTGTAGGAGAATCTAGAAATGTGTATGATAAGGTAGGCTTCAAGGTAGATATTATAACCTATTTTAAGTTCCAAAAATTCAAAACTAGTGAGTACAAAATATAGGACAATAACCACCATATACCTTGCACATTATTTCTCATGTAGGTATTTTTAGAAGAGTAGGCCCATCAAATGGGTGGGCTAGTAAAAAATGGTCTGACTCCAAATTGACACATTTTTGTACAATAAAATTTTAGTAACTCAGACTCAATCCAATTGAACCCAACTAATACCTTACCCAACCCGATCTTTAATTTTAGCAATTATTCTCCTTATTGTTGTCTTTGAAAGAGTCAAAACTATCTTTCAATGATACATAAGCCAAGAACAAGGACTATAGAGTCCAGCATTCAAAAGCTCAAAGTTGAATTGTCATTTATCGAGGCTGAGCAAGAAGCTAGCAATCGAGAGATCATTCAAGGATACAAATTGACTAGCGCTGAACATGCTGAGCGAGTAGAGCAAAAGGAAAAGCTTTCCTCAAGTGATGACAATACGTTGAAGGATAAAGCTAGTGGCGAGATGGAGAAACTTAAACTTGATTAGAGCGCAATTTGGTAGGCAGCATATTGGTTTCATAGACTGATGTATTTTTCTCACTTGCCTTGTATCTTCGTTTCCTCTATGATTGAAGAAGCACTCAATCTCATCTTTTCTTGGACGCCAAAAATCATAGGAACCAATGCACGATGACACAGCCTATAAGGCCCTGTTTGGTTGGTTACCAAACAAGGCCAAATTATGATATTTTGTTCTCAGAATCAGTTTGGGCCGATAATTGCGTTTGGTAAAATTTTTGTTCCCGGAAACAGATTGAGAGTGGAATTAAGAACAAAAAAAAGTTGATTCTTGTTCAGAGAACAAATTTGAGAATAAAAAAATTAACTCTTATTCTTCTTCCCTTTGGCCATCTCGCGACCACCGCTCGCTGCCGCCGCCGTCCGCCGCCGCCGTTGCCGGCCTCCGTCGCTGATGCCAGTCATTGTCCACCGGTTCGGTGAGTTCGCCGAAGGCAAGCCCAACCACCAGCGAGGCTTGGCCTCCCCAGATTTGGCAAGGTCGAGCCTTGCCGGTGGCCAGGCAGGCCTCGCCGAGGTTGCGCAAGGCCCGCCTAGCCCCGGTGAGGCTTGCCTAGCCCCGACGAGGCCTGCTTGGCCACCGGCGAGGGCCGGCCTCGAGGCCGGCCTCGAGGGCCGGCGACGATCCGGTGAGGTCGCCGGCCCTCATCCGGCTGGTCATCGATCTAACGACCGGCCACAAGAAGAAGAAGAATAGGAGAAAAAGGAAAAAAAAAAAGAAAACAAAAAAAAAAAAGGAAAAAAAGAAAAAAAAAAAAAAAAAAGAAAAAAAAAAAAGGAAAAAGGAAAAAAGAAAAGAAAAAAATTATTTAAAAATTGAAAGAAATTGATTTGGAACATAATCAATGAGCACGGTACCGAACACAATTCTATTACAGAATCAGAAATTTTGGACAATTACCAAACGCGTTCTTTTACTCAGAATCAGTTTTCGGGAGCAGAATAAAAAATAATCATTTCTGGTCAAAATCTCTTCCTAGGAACATAATCATTACCAAACGCGCCCTAAATTTATGTGATTCTATAGCGAGAATTAAGAGCAAGAACAACTCTCACTACGGAAAATTAGAAGATACGTAAGTTTCGGTAATGATTTACAAAACAAGAAACTCCTAAACGCTCTTAACAAGAACAAGAAGTTTTCTGTTTCTCTTTTCAATCTTTTCTTTCTTCCCTTTGGCTTCATTACTCCGCAGCTGAAGCTCTCCTTTTATAGAAAAAAAAATTTAGAGGGCACTATAATAGGACTGTAGTTGCAGTGGTACTGTACAAGGTGGCTTTCACTGTGCTGTAGCGCACTGTTCACATCATACATGTACCATAGAATGATGTAGCAATCACTATAGTACGAATCTTCATAGGGGTCTTACAATTTCACGTAAATTACTGGTATGATGGACATGCTTTGAAGGGACTTTATATTTTTACACTTTCTTTCGTCATAACTTCTAAAACTTGAAATTTCCCTTTATTTCTATTACCTAAAGCCTATTTTAGATATATAAGTACCAAGTAGTAATTGAGATTTTTCTGACTTAGATTCTTCTACATTTTGAAATAGGCTTATTCTCTTCTATATTCCAACATTTTGAAGGAAAATTCAGCGGTGGTTTTATGAGATAGGACTAATTTGAGCCTTACTCTATAATAAAGGTGTAACTGAATAGAACTTATACAGGCCAAGAGCTCAAGTAGATGTGAATATGTAAGGCTCAAAATACTCGACTCGAGCTTGATTGAGCTTTGATCTTTCAAGCTTAGGTTGACTTAAGATTTCTATGAGCGCGAGAATGATTTTTTAGTCAATAAGTTTTGGTCAAAGCTTGAATTACACCCTTGAACTCAAGCTCTCGCTCTAGCTCAAATTTTGAAAATATACTATTGTTAAAAATTTAGTAATTTTATGTACTGAAATTAGACCCGTTAAACGGGTGGGTCGGGTCGGGTTTAGGTCGGGTCATAAATGGTCCGACCCAAATCGACCCATTTAACCCGTTTATGACCCATTTATTACAATGTAAAATTTTTGACCCATACCCGACCCGATCCGTACCCGACCCATACCCGACCCATTTAACGAAACCTAAAAAGTTTATATATGTATTTTTAAAATGATATTGCTAAAATGGTTTTATACAACACAAATTTAATGGATAATTTTTATAATTTTTAAAATAATTATTTTTAAAAAATCGAATTTTAATTATTTTTTATTTTTTAAATTAATTTTTTTATTTTTATTTTTTAAAAATTAATTATTTTAATTATTTTTAAGAATATAATATAATATTTCTTTTTCTTTTTCTTTTTCTTTTTTCTTTTTTCTTCTTCTTCTTCGGTCACCCGCCGCCACGACGACTCGCCGCCGCCGACCACGTGCGAGCCTCGAGCTCGCCCGCTCGCCGATGCCGGCGAGCTCGAGTCTCGCCTGCCGGATCGGCGAGGCTCCGTGATCCGGCGAGCTCGAGGCTCGCCAGCGTCGGGCGAGCTCGAGCTTGCCCTCGCCGGATCCTGGCGAGCTCGAGGCTCGCCGGCGTCGGGCGAGCTCGAGGCTCGCCGGGCGTCGGCGAGCTCGAGCTCGCCCCCGCCCGACGCCGACGAGTTCGGAGTCTCGCCCGACGCCGGCGAGTTCGAGTCTCGCCCGATCAGCGAGGCTCGAGCCTCCGCCTCGCCCGATCCGGCGAGCTCGAGCTCGCCCGACGCCGCTTGCCGCCGGCGAGCTCGAGGCTCGCCCGGCCGGTCGCCGCCATCGCCGTGCCGGCGACCGGAGTAAGAAGAAAGAAAAAAAGAAAGAAAATATAAAAATAATTATAATTATAATTTTGGTTTTTATAAAAAAAATTGTAAAGTCAAAGAGAGGAGAGAGATGGTAGGGTTTTGAGTAAAAATAAATAGGTTCATTTTTAATGGGTTGATAAATGGGTCAACTCTTAACCCATTTAAAACCCATATATCTTAGTCTTGACTCATTAAAACTCATTATGGGTGCTTTATGAAAGAAAACTTGATCCATTAATGACCCATTTAACCATAAATGGGTCTATAAATGGGTTGCACAACCCATTTAACACCTCTACTGGAAATGCATATATAAGTAATTTCTTTTTGTCAAAAAGGTAATTAAGATATATAAAATAAGGTTACTCAAGTTAAATATTTTGAGACTTGAATTTCATTCGATTAAGTACTCGAGCTACTCGAACTAGACTTGGATAAAAAAATAAATAAATTGAGCTGACATCTCTGAGTCGAACTTGAGTAGCCTACAGGTAGCTAGCTGGACTCACTTGTGCCGCTGGTCTACGCGATAATTTCGCCTGCCTGTCTCTAATATTCACTTTTCACTGAGAGTTTTGGATTTGGTCAAGATAAAGCGACAGCCAACTATTACTCAACACCGAGAAGTCAAGATTTCTTTTTCCCTTGATTTCAAAGGGGAAGTTTTCCTTCAATGTGCTCTCCCGTACAGCACATTGAAGAACTCAAGTTCGCAAAGAAGAGCATGGTAGGGAACACCTACTACACACCATAGTTGAAAGGAAATAAATATGTGGCTGAACAAGCTGGAGAAATCAGATATACAAGCAGAATTTATTGATAATACACTCAATGAAACATTGGCAAGCTATGCCATCTGAATTAAATAAGCATATGCACCCTCCTGACCCTATTTGGACTGCTCTGTAAAACCACTCAATTTTATTACTTGCCGATACATCTTATTTCTCAAGATCTAACAATTTGATCATTGCAAGCTGATTATCTGATATTGAGTAATCGAAACAACATGGTCACTAGACGAAATGTAATGCTGAATTCGGATTGATTTCCATCTATTCACGAGATCTACCTGAATTCGAGCAAATGAAGAAAGTTGTGCAGGTTGACAGTACACTGAACGTAATTGCCAAGAATGAGCTCCACAATTTATACCATATTTGCATCACATATATCAATGGTACGTGGCTTACTATAAGGTTCTTGCTCTATCCCAGCATGAGAGACCAAAGCCCACAAGTGAGTCACAAACTCCCCTCCCTTTGCCAAGCGCTCAGCGTGCGCTTTTGCATCATCTGATGGAGCCACGTACAACATGAGCTCAGCCCAAAACTCGGCCAAAATCTTCCAAATGCGCTCCGAGTTCCCTTTCTGCAATTGGATCCCCAACACAGCACCCCAATTCATAACCGTCTCTTCTGGTGCTTGCGCAATATCCTTCAGTCGTTCCATTCTTTCTCGATCCGTCTTGCACCCCACAAGCACCTTCCGAGCTTCAAGGATGATTTGGTCGAACACGTTCTCTGCGACATAAGGGTGACCAGGTAACAATCTTGGGGCGAATGCCACCAAGTAAGCAAGATATTTGGACAAGTGAGTCGCTACGAGGAAGTTCGAACCCGAAACCGGCACCTCATGCTCAAGAAAACTCGTAGCTATATGCCACACCATTATAACCTGAGTTTGCGTCTCGAGCATGCACGCCCAAGAGAGCTCATCCGACACATTGTTTAGTCTCAAAGAAGCTTGTCCATTCTCCAATTTCCCGATTCTGTTCCTCAGAGAACGGAACACAGCCTTCTTCACTTCTGGGGATAATCTGACGGGAGCCCTTTGTCTTTGACCTCTCCTAACGACATCAAGGAAAGCGATTGTAAAGCCATTGTAGAGAAATCTGGAAGGGCTGTAATGGTATGATTCAAGAAGCGCGCATTGGCGAAGATTTCTTCCCCAGGGCTTCAAATGCGTTCGGCATATTTGTCCTATCAGCTTCTCAATGCGCCTACTCTCTTGCCACGACCCCTTCTGCACATACTTGCAAAGCAATGTAACTTTCGCCCATTCGGAGATAGCCATCAGGAAGAGCTGGACAAGCTCAACACATGTGAATACCATGAGAATGACTGTGGTCACGAGAACGTCGACGCTCAACCCTTTGGATGTCACAAATTGGACAACATCATCTTCTCGCTTTGTGGTGTTGCGCACCATGAATATAACTGTTAGCATAGTGCCTATGATCAAACATGAAAACTCCATCATCTTCAGCTGCAAACGACCTGCTTGGAAAATGATAGGGTAATTGGTGTAGAAGAAATCGTGAAGAAAGGTAAGCTCGACCTCAGCGACTCGAAATGCTCGCTCATACCCATTTTCTTTCTGAAGTATCCCTTCTCGAATCAAGAGCCATGCCTTTTCATGAGCTTCTTCTGGCAACGAGTAGCCTGAAAATCTCAGAAGGAGAAGCAGGTAGAGCGCATACGAGAGACAAATGTCCTTGAGCTTGCCATCCAAGTCGCCCTCGCTTGAGTTCAAAAGCCGCCCTTTGCACGCCCACACCTTTTCGGTGGTGATGACATCCTCGTTGACCTCCAAAGACTTTGTGGAGTTCTGCGTCAGTCCTGCAACTTCGCCAAAGGATTTCTCGAATCCGGTTTGTTTCGCTCTCACTACATACTTGTATCCATTCATAGTGACGGGATCGGTTTCGCACGGATTCGATAGCTGATGCTCGGAGCTCATATGATCTGCGACCCATTTTGTGGTTCTCTGCAGGCCACTTGCGCTCGCCGTCATGAGCGATAGTGCTCTCTCGTTGGCCTTCAGCAGCATGACAATGAAATAGAGCAAGAAAACCACCAGTGTCAACGGCAAGGTGGTCAGATAGGATGTCCACAATACTAGTAACCCAACGAACCTGACCATGTGTTGCCAAGCATATTTCTTCCACTGCTCATTGTCCTCCAGACTATATGCAGAGAAAGAATTTGAGCTTCCTAGGAAGATCATCAAGAAAGTCGCCCACAGAGGAAACAGTGGATTGCTGAACGGGGATTCGTGCATTAGCCCGAATGTGTACGTGATCAAGTAGCCTGAGAGAGTGTACGCAGCCCACAGCACGACCTGGAGCATTGGATTGTTGTGCCGACGCCTTAACGAGCCGCAACCTGCGAGGAAGAGGAGCAGGAAGGCGACCAAGCCCACGAAGAGCTCTATCTGGGCGAGCATGCCTTCCGGGGTTTGGAGCGTCTTCAAGACCACGTTGGCGTTGGTGACGCGTTGGTTCACTTTCTCCATTCCTCGTCCTCGCATGTCCCTTTCTTTCACTTTTTTGAAGGAAGACAGATTGAGTTCTTGGTGAGTGTAAGAGAGCCAGGAAGTTCGAACGCTTTGAAAATTCGTTTGCTGAAATGGTCCAGCAAAACCTCCGGAGTAGGTCCAGGAAGCAAAATTGGGATTCCACCCGACTTATGTTCGTTTAAAAATGAATTAAAATTGCTGCCCTCACAAGGAATTGTCATTCCCTCCTTTTAGGATTTGGAAACAGAGCATTCCTTACTTGACAAGAAAATTAAGGTATCAATAAAAAGATAAAATCTTCTGTTACTATGTTTTACCGTCCCTTCTTCGCGAAGACATTTCACCAGAAAAGAAAGAGAGAGAGAGAGCAGACATCTGGCTCATCAAAGGGTTGACGAAGTCTGACAAAAAAAAAAAAAAGAACGTTTGACGAAGGTCCCCTTCACTATTTCCTTCTCCCATCCTCTACTTTTTTCCTTTTTGCCCTCTATGTTTTCTCTTGCGATCTCTTCTTGTTTACTCTTTTTGCCGAAATTCTCACATTTACGTGATTTTTGGAGGATTTACGCGAATCCTTTTCTCCCATTTGAGGGCATCTTATTCGACGTTGTTGAAAATTGGCAATCCATCTCTTGTCCGAACTGGAGAAGCCTGGAACTCCGTGAAAAGCAAGCAAATTGAGAAATACAAAGCTGTGTAGAACAGACCACCAGATTCTCAAGTGGTAAAAAAGAAGTCAATTATGGCTGCCAAACTAAATCTTGTAAACAAAGTCTGAAAATCGGTGCATGTAAGTCGGTGGATGACTATAAATAGAGCCTTTATTGATTTGTGGATTGTGTTGGGATCATTAAAGTACAGCTCCATACCACTACACTTTTCCACCATTACTCCTCCAACTACATACGCAATACCATTTCCATAAACTAATGAGACTATCTCGCATTGTTTCCTTGTCCATCTCTACAAAATATATCTTGCAAACATATAAACATGAGCAAAAGTACGCTTCAAGTGCCATAAGTTGGCACAAAGAGATACTTAAAGTGTAAAAAGTTACGAAAATGATACTTAAGTGCTAAAATTGGAGATAAATGGATCATTTAAGTGTTAATTCGACAAAAATGTTGACATGCACAATTTCCAGTGAAGTAAGTGCAAAATGGTGTTGTTTTGCACGATAACATGGCCAAACAATGCAAAAAATGACGTCATTTTGGTGTTGACGTGGTAAAAAATTAATATAAAAATTAATTGAATTTAATTTAAAACTAAATTTATTTAAAACATTTAAAAATACAAATACACATATTAAAAAAATTAAAATTTTAAAAATAAAAAATTTTTTTTTTTTTAAATAGGGGGAGGCATCAAATCGAAAATTTCACTGGATACTAAACATAAAATAAGTAAGTGGAGAATAGAAAACAAATTATTATTCACCTTCTTTTCTTAGTCTTTTTTTGACATAAGAAAGGAATGCAGACCTCCCCGCCGCCTCCCCCTTTTCTTTTAAATTTTTAATTTTTTTTAATGTTTTAAAAAATATTTTAAATAAATTTAATTTTAATTTAATTTTATTATTTTTATATTAAGTTTTTACCATTTCAGCACCAAAACGACACCGTTTTGCACTTGTTTAGCCAAAAAATTGACATATCAGCGTTTTGGCCAGATTTTGGCCGGACTAACACTTAAGTGATTTATTTTGCTTCGATTTTTGGCACTTAAATGTCACTTTTATAACTTTTGGCACTTAAGTGTCATTTGTGCCAACTTTTGGCACTCTAGGGATCCGGGTGTCTATAAACATGCACATTAGCAACAAAAACTATCATTGATATAAAAATCATGCTTTCAACTTTCAAGTTATTAAATGAAGTGAACCATCAAGAGAAAGCTAACAGATTACTAAACCGGCGCTCGTGCTTAGCACAAGTCCTCCCGAGTCCTTGTGATCATTATTCCTCTACAATCTTTTACCGGTCGATTAGCAACTCAAGTAAGACTGGGGAGTCTATTTTTCTTCTTACAAACCAAAGAATATGAATACAATAACTTGATTACGTTAAATTAATCTATACTATTCTATACTATTTTCGTTTCTCTTTATATGAAAACGTTTGCATGCAATCTTTATTGATTTAATTATCCCAAGCCACTAATTAGTGAAAGTGATCATGTTTGGTGTGTAAGAAATAAAGCGGAAAAGTTGAAGAACTTGGGATGTAGTGAGCAAAGATAAGCAAAGCCTGACTATTGATTATTGACCATCAAGACAGGAGCTTCAGCAAATCATGGATCAGAAGGCAAATATATATTGATATGATCGATGCAAATCCCTAAGGTCGTGCATGAATCAACGACTTATTTACCATTATAATACATAATTAATTAGTACACAACGATACTAATCTTTTGATATTTTCTTATAGTTTAACATTGTGAGTTCATGATTAAGTCCTAGAACACAAAATGGCCGAAACTACGCATTAAAAGTAATGCAATGGAGAGACATGTAAATCTAATTAGATCAAGATGCACAAATCTAAGCTATCATGAATGATTTAATTACAGCACATGCGAATAGCTTAATATAAATTCCGTAATGTCATGCATATCTAAACTATATCATATGGAAATAAATATGAAGTGAAGCAATAATTAAATAAATGCAACTTAGATGCAATGCTAAACATATAAGGAATCAAAATTAAAACCGAGAACCACCTTAAAATTAAAACTATCCTGATTAACATGACATGGATGAAAAGAATTAACTCAGAAAATCTAACCAAGAAAGCACTAATGGTCCACTCTGCTAAATTAAGGGATCGATCAATTACCCCAGAGGAGTGGTGAAACCTCAGTATCACTTATTCACCGAATTACCTTCATGATATACAAATTCAAGAGCCAGCCTCTTCGTTTTTTTTTTTTTTTTTCCTTTTTTTCTTTGGGCCGAATAAAGCCTCTTGCGTGTCAGGAGACAAGCTAAATGAGTATACCAAACGAGTTTAAGGGCATAATACATCCAAAAGAGGTTGAGGGGCCTTAAACCCAACTCCGAGGAGAGTTTTTTCCTGTGGAGTTGGGCTAAAACGACCTATTTCGCTATTCTATTTTGGATTTTAGGGCAATGGGCTGAGTGTAGATGTGGTAACTTGAAAAATAAAGCCAAACTCTCCTTGATAAGCACTGGTGCATTCCACGAAGCTTGATCTGCACGAAGAAGTGTTTTAACTAAAGTGGGATCATCCAGTCAAGGCACATCTCCACTTCTCTCTCCACTTCTGTCCACGCGAGAGCAAAACGCAAGCCTTCGAGAACACCTAGGGGGTTCACCAAGCGCCCAAGACCTCTTATTATCTTCCCAGATGAGTCGCGGCACACTCCATAGATGGCACCTGTGGTTGTTCCTTCTAAGAAGGGGCTGTCGACGTTAATTATAAATCTCCCCGTCACCCACTGACCATAAGATTGAGTTCGATATTGCATCCATGCCAATCAATAAACTTTGCCAGCCCTAAGATGAGCCATGTCCCTTTCCGGCATGCTAGAAATGTGTATTGAGGCCCTTTTAGCACAGATCGTATACATTGTTTCCACATAATAAATACTCCAATTGGATAATTACACCCCTCATGAAAGAGATAACCATCATCCCTAAAACTTATGTATTTCAATATAACAATAATGACCTCTAATTTTATGAAAAAAAAATAGAAAGGCAGAATGGACAATATTGATAGTTAGCAAAAATTAGGCCAGAGTTTCTCGTAGATTGTGAAAGAATGCGAAGAATTTGAGAAACGTTGCTTAGGCCTTGACTAAACATCAGGATTTGAATTTTTATTAAAGTTAATCTTATAGTTTTCCTACTATTTTTTGAAAAGTTTCTGCTTTTATCATGTCCTAGGCAATTTTCGAGCAAATAATGCAAACATATAAATTTTTAACTTTCTAGTGACATATTAATGCATTAAACTTTTGATTATTGGGTTAGCCATACACAATGCATGTTTTTAGTGATTCACATGATATCATCAAATGATATAGGTCTTGAATAATTATAACATTAGTTTTATGGACTGCTATTATGCTTTAATGTTATGCATGTTGATTGCATTAATTCAGGTGGGATCATGTGTGTGAATTGAAACCACATATAACGTCCATTAACGTGTTCATCCTTCTAGGCAACTGTTTGTTTAATTTCCGTTTGCTTTATACTATGATATGACAATTTTAACATGTTTCATGTTTTCTTTTTAAGTATTTTGCATAAATATCCAAACCCTATAAAATAATGGGTTAATATCATGAAAAACCCCAAAATAATACATCTATAGCAAATTTACCTCAAACAAATTTTTTTACTACTAAAAACCCTAAATTGATACATCTGTGATAAATTTGTCATTCATTAATTTTTGTTAAATTTTTGTGTTTGCTAAGTTGCATGACACGTGGTATTTGACGGGCATACTAATTCAGGATTTTACCCTCCGTTTTTTATATGCATATTAGTTTGTAATTTTTCGTGGTATTAATTCAATTTAACGAAAACTAATATAGTATAAATTTGTCACAAATGTACTGATTTGAGTTTTTTTGTTGTGAAACTTAATCTGAGTAAATTGTCACAAATGTATCATTTTCAACAATAAAAAGTTATGAAGAAAATCTCGATTAGTTTGTAAAAAGGTATAGCCCTTTTAGTACTCAGTCACGAAAGGGCAAGTGTCAATAGGAGTTTATCAAAACTTCAAATGCTTTTTGGGGTGATCTTGTTGACTA
Source organism: Eucalyptus grandis (assembly GCF_016545825.1). NCBI lineage: Eukaryota > Viridiplantae > Streptophyta > Magnoliopsida > Myrtales > Myrtaceae > Eucalyptus > Eucalyptus grandis. The sequence continues at coordinate 26,423,536 of NC_052615.1, read as the reverse complement.
TTCGATAAACTGAGTTAAATATTTCTCAACCAATGAAATGATTAAAGGGGAACGATTCCACAATAGTTTCAAGACTTGTTTAAGAGAATATGACTAATACTCACTTACTCATTAATTTCATTCCAGTAAACATTGACCACCTTTAGAAAGGTGTCATATAATAAAAAGGAGTCGCCGGTTTGAGTTGCTCCTATCGCTGCCATGACTCAACCAACAATTTTCCACTCACATTTCTTAACACACGCATTCAAAAAGGCCATCTATGAACACAACATGTGAAACGAAATCTAATAAGATACTCGCACTATACACACACACACACACACACACATATATGTATGGATCTACTGATAACTTTAAATATCAACAGGCTACATCAAATATCATATGTACATTTACACCTAAAAACTAACGAATTTGCTGTTTTTAGGTCCAAATCAACCCATGGCTTATCAAACCTCTCTTCAATAACTTGACTGTCAACCGTAGGGATAATAGTGCTGAGAGGGAAAAAAGAGACAAATCCGTAAGCCCAAAATTGTTCAAATGATATGTACAGCGATTGGAGCTAACGAAGCTAAAGGGTAAGTTAATAACTATTCGCTGGCAAATTGAACCCAAGCATAGACGAAAGTAGGATTTCACGCCCTCACCTTGATGATGACAAGACAATCATTCAAAAGGACGATTTAGAGGCAAAAGATGGTTATAATGGAAGGAGATGTAGTCTTCTCCACCATTAATATCGGTCATGCACTGCCCGAGATGCAAAAATGTTTCGCGACATCACAGCAATTCGCTGCTCACATGGCCTCTTAACCATTAGTACAAGCTCGAGAGCGTGAACAAAGATTAAATTTAGCGTATAAGCAGCGAACAGCCGGGATGTCTTGAACCCCATGAGAATAGTGATTAGAGCTGTTTGCGTTTCGTGCTTTTTATAGCGAGAGGATTTGGTCGCAGAGCTAGAGTGAAAACTTTGACAATTTGTAGATGGGGACAAGTCATTTACTTCCTGATTCGAGCAAATCCCGCATTTAAACCAGGTAAATAATAATTTCAATAAGTATAAGATTAATAGCTTACCTTTCCGTGATATGTAGTGTGATTTGTCGAGTAATGGCCTCATATATGAGCAAAACCACCATTTAAGGTATATGTCAACAAATTAGCTAAATATATGGGTCGCATTTATGCACTTGAGTTTACATGATATGTAGTACGATTTGTTGCATAATGGTATCATATGAATTCGGGCCCGTTCAGTGACACGAAATAAGGACAAGAAATGATAATTGAGAATTTTCTTACCTATGCCTATAATTTTCATGAAAATTTGTAAATTATATTTTAAGTTATATCTCCTCCTTTTTCATTAGAGTAGCATAAATAATACATTAGGTCTATGAAATGTTGCTATCTAGATCCACCATAAAAAAAGCATTATTTAAATTTCTAATCACATCTATTATAATTACTAATCTTCTTAAGCTGATAAAATCAGTCTTCAAATGGCCTAAACATTCTTATGTATTTTTTTTTTTAAAAATTCCACACAAGCACTATCTAATATTTTAAAACTAATCCCTTGAACAAATAGAAGAGAGATTTCTGTTTTTATTAGTCACTTTCCGTAGATACAATATTGAGAGTCTCATTACAATATTTTATAAATAGGAAAAAAAATTAATATGTGATCAAATCGAGCATAACTGGCTTAAAGATATTTTTCCATACAAAATTCACTCTCTTACTTTCTTCTATAAATGTATAAATACCACGAATCAATATCATGCTTTATAACTTTTTCTGGTCCCTGTGAAAGCATCATTAACATGAAAGTAATACAATAATGTAATTGTGTTTTTATCTATAAGAACATCATCAATCAGAAGTGCACCGATCGATTATTATATTTTATGTAGTAATTATCATTTTATATCCAAATCAACTTTGAATAACACAGATAGATAATACATTTTTTAAAGAGCTAACTTTTATGATATTTAACACTTCATAGATCAAAGATATAAGCTAATAAATCGAAGTTATCCAATACAAAAAATAATGAACAAATAACTGATTCTTTTATTAAAGCATCATAGACTCGAAATATAAATTTTTTATTAGCAAACCGACTATTTAGTTAACCATACAAAAATATTAATGTTTTTAGATCAATTTAAGCTTAAGCATAAATCATATATGTTGTTTCAATAGAATAAATACTTCAATAGGATAATTACAGGCCTCGTGGAAGAGATAACGATCATCCATAAAACTTATGTATCTCAAAATATCAATAACGAACTCTAAGTTTATGAAAAAATAGAATGGTAGAATAGACAATACTGATAATTAGCAAAGAGATTAGGCCTACCAGATTTTCTCGTAGATTATGAAAGAATGCGAAGAGTTTGGTTGAATATTGTGGCGTGGTTTCGTGTGATTGTGCGCTGTTTGGTAGCTCATAAAAGAATCGAGCTGCCATATCATCTCATAATTTTTTGGTTGGTACTGCCCTCTAGACTAGACAAATCCATATGAATGGAAAAGTCGTCAATGAAGTATCTGAGTCGATTTTATCCACTCAAATGAAAAAATAAATCGAAGTGAATAAAATCCCCCCCATTGCAGTACCTTCCACACCATCCCCCCCATTGATTGATCTCCGGTGACCAGCGCGATAAAGAAGAGAACTATGGTGACGTCTGCGTGGTCAAGGGAGCACCATGGTGGAGGTTGTCATATCTTTCCTTAGTATAGGCCTAGGTTTTTCTTTTGATTTTCTTTTTAAGTCATTTACTGTTTGTTAGGTTCTAAACTTAACTAGACTCCAGTACTAATGTCATTGAAAATTAATTGTTTATTAGTGACATACAAATTTTAGAGAAGGGCCTTCAGTGTTTTCTTTTGTCCAATTTTTCACTTGGTCTCATCTAATCCATTACATTAGTTGGGTATTTTATCGGCTTGGAGTTGCCTATATAGGGTGTGCTTTACGGCATTGAAATGGAAAAGAAACAGGACGTTGGCAATCCCCATTTACAGGAAGGAAATTTTTGCTCCTTTCCAAAGAGCATGGAATGGAAAACGAAAATGAAAATGAAGCAAGATTTCATGATTTTTTTTTTTGTCAATCCTATTCTATTCCTACTCTATACTCACTTTCAAATTTTTGCCCTGCCTCTTGTAGGGCGTGAAAGTCGAAACCAACTCCTGAAACTTACGCATCCCCACCCCATCCTCCCTTAAGAAAGTAGAGATTTGAACCCCTCACCTCTCCCTTCCATGTTGGAAGGGTGGCCACTGGGGCGAATCCCAGTGGTTAAGATTTCATGAAATTGACATGGTGGCTTTTTAAGGTATGGAGTTATGCATAGTCTAATTTCCCGACACCTATTTAAGTCACTGCATCACTGCCCATTACAAATAACTTGAAGCCTAGTCGGCTGACATCCTAGAGATCTGCGAGATTACTACATTAGGTTGTCCATTCAAGGACGATTATTTCAACGTCATGCAGAAAAAACAAGGATGATTCACGAGTACAAAATGCCAGCTAGAGTGATATTATCTGGCCAATCTAACTCTTGATCAGCTAATGAAATCATCCTTACAGATCGAAGCATAGTCCTTCACTTGAGGACGCGGAACAAAAAACAAGGGCTTAAAAATACCCATGGTTCTTTATATAAGGTCCTAACTTGAGAGGGGCTATTTTCACGGTGTTAATAGCTGGGAGCACATCAGCATGGTGACCAAAACCGCCACGAGGGAATTTCACTTTACTTCTTTTTAGGGAAAAAAATTGACATTGTATATCGATTTTTATGTGCCACTATGTATCTTTAAAAAGTCTGTATTGAGAAAATCTGCCAGCCATCTCTATTTTCGCCAAGTATGGTACTCCTTGCTTATCAGAAATTAAATGGCCTAGAATGTTACAATTTTGCTCTTGCTATTTTGCAATATTAGTTGACTTATACAGCCCATATATGTATTTAACTAGCAAATCTCACCGTAAACTATATGAGTGCCTTCGAGTGTGATGGCGCAAGTCTTTGGATAAAAAGGTCTCGTGATGTCCTTTATAAGTAGAGACTTGTCTCCATTATCACCATGTTAAATTATACTTGAGTAACCGTTGTACAATTTAATCAAGTGAATCAAATTGGGTCATTACAATTGGTATTGGTGCCCTAAGTGATGAAGTCCCTAATGCTTCCAATCTATAAATGCAACACCCTTCCCTCACCCCAAAAATTGCAACACACAGCCAGTTTATTTAAGGCATCTTCTTGTACAGTATGTTAGTTTACAGAATTAATTATTGGAAAAACATCTTCATAATAATGATTTGCTTACAAAAATAAATTAATGAATAATATCTAAAACATCAACAAAAATGTTTGAACAGAGATAGTTGTTGATAATGAAAATTTTTTTTTGACTAATTTTTTTTCGAAACAAGCAAACTTTAATTAGGAGAAAAAAGAAGGGAGAAGAGATGACACCTTGAACTTCGCAGGAAAAAGGAAGAAGAGAGAAAAAAATTTCGGGCATTGAGCTTTTTCTTGCGGTGACTCTTCGGTCTGATATGATAGTGGCGTTTCTGTGATTTGATTGAAGGTCATCGTTAGATGGGCAACAACTGCATATTTTGAATTGGTTAATTACCCTAATTCACGCGTACGATTCTTATCTTTGAACCCTCCTTGTTCAATTTAAATTAGTTCTCTATTTTATCCACGGTTAAATATTTCCTAATTGGTAATTGCAACAATATTTCCCCCCAAAACGAATTAAAATTCTCAACACACTATCGCTTTATTTAAGGCAGCTTCATATATGGTATGTTAATTTTCCGGAGAATTAACAATTTTAAAAATATTTTCTTAACAATATTTTACTTTAAAAAATAATGAATAAAATTTTAATCATCAACCGAAATGTTTAAGGATAGATTGTTTGTAAATAATAATAAAAAATTCTTTTGACTAATTTTTCCAAAATATATAAAATAATTTTTTTATAAATGTATTTTCTGGATCTTTATTTTTTTTTTTTCCGGTGAACAAACGTAAAAACAAATTGTGTATCCAGTCGCTCAATGAATTGGGTCGAGTAAAATCTCCTAATTGGGAAATCCCGCCATAAGCAGATGTAAAATCAAGCAAAAATATCAAATCAGAAAAAACGATAACATTGGAAGAAAGAAAATAGAAACTAAACAGATCAAACAGCTTCTGACGTTCAACGCAAAAATCTCAAACCTCCGAAGTCAAGAAGAGCGACTCAAAAAATATGCAACCTCATGCATAAGCAACTCAATCTACAGTCGGTCAATTGTTATATTTACAGAGATCTATCATGCCCTAGCAACTCAATTGATGATCATAAAACAGTCGCGAAAGCAGCGAAGCGAATTGTTCGAAACCGAATTCGTTCTCTCGCATCTGTTAGTGGACGCTGTAACTCTTGATCGTAATCGAACCCAAGTGCGCACCAAGGAAAAGGTCGTCCTTATGTTGGTCTCTTCTGCATCTTTCTCAGTCCCAGCTCCACACGAAGCTCTAGTAGATTTCTGCTATTAAGTTTTAAATATGTTTAAAATCTGAAAAATCATATATCTTTTTTTAAAACTTAATTGGCAAGACAACAAAACGTTTTAAAGTAGAACTTGGTTTGTTTTTGTTCTTCTATTTTTTTATTTTTTATTCCCAAAAAGAGGACCATTCGACGTTGACATCAACAATTTCCAGTTCAAATTGATCGAATGGACTCAATTGATAAAACGTGAAAAAGTTTATAACTCAATTGGTAAGATTTCAAAGTTCAAAATTGAATTGGTAAAATTGTAAAACGTTAGGATTTTTTAAACAATTTTCCCGTTGGTGACTCATGCTAATTATCATAGAAAGCTGAATACATTAATGTAGTTACTAACAAATTATTTGAAAAAAAAGCACCGTTCTTTTTCTCTACCTATAATTTCTGACGCATACCAATACTTATTCAACTTTACTATGACATAAAAGGACCATATTCTGAGCATGGAATAATGGAATTGTGCTTGTAGAGAACCCAAGGACGGAGAGAAGTAGGGTTCCCATGCCCTAACGTGGATGATGACGATACGATCATTTGCAAAGATGATTTGTAGGTAAAAGATCATTATAATGGGAGAATCCGTTGTCTTCCCAACCAGAAATATAGTTTGTACACGTGCCCCAGGTGTGAAAGGGCATTCAAGACTTACGCAGCAATTTGCACCATTTAGGTCTCGATACAAGTTTAAGAGCGTGAACGAGATTAAGTCTCCACCACTTTGAAGATGGTTAAGGAGGGTGAGCTGCAAACTGTTGGCACATCTTGAACGCCCATTTACATCTCGAGCGCGCGTATATCCGTGGTGCTAGTATGGCAGACTACTATTAGTGAACCCGTTAAAACCATCTTCCACCTCTATATTATCTCTGCGATTGATCCTGGCATCATCATCAACATTAGGGGCGAAATTCCCGCCAATGGCTGAGAAGTTTGGTTGATTCCCTGTTCCTTTTCCATTGAGAAATTAAATCTGGTGCGAGGTAGGGAGGGAGGGAGAGAGAGATTGTTACAAAATGACTCTTTAGCAGTGAGAACAGTGATTAAAGCCGATTGCAGTTCATGTCCTTTTATAGTGGTGGCTTCGAGACATCAATAGGATTTGATGATACAAGGAGTTGGCCATACTGCTAATGCAAAAAAGTTTGACAATTTCTGGCAAAGCCACTTTCTTTTCAATTCGAGTAAATCCATCATTTAAGGTTAGGCGAAATATCGCAAATAAATATCAATCATAGCTTAGCTTTCCATGATGTGTTGTGCGATTTGTTGAGTAATGGCTGCATATAAGAGCGAATCCACCATTTAAAGTAGGTCAAAAAAATAATCTACAATAACATGGACCGCATCAAAAGAGTTACTTTTTCTGTGATATGTAGTATGATTTGAAAAAGAACTCATCCCATTGCATCCCATCAATTTGAGCAATTGTTTCATAAAATTTAGGTTCATCCAGCTACTCGGAATATGCCCAAGAAAGGACATTTCATCTTATTATAAACTTGTACAAATAATTTTTCATGAAAATTCCAAGAGTATGTTTTACTTTTTAATTCATTTTGTATATTAAAGTACTAGAAATTTATGAGTTTTTCTTATTGCACACAATATATATTCACAGTAAAATGTTGCTTACTGAAGTTACCATATAATGATAGTATATATTTTTCTAATCACGTCAATTTTAATTACTAATCTTTTTAAACTAATTGAATTAGTTTTCCAAGGGCTCAAATATATTTAATGCAACATTTAAAAAAAAATGCACACAAGAGTAATCTAATAATCAATATCTAATAGGAGAGATTTCTATTTTATCTTGAGAGTTCTATCACCATTTTATAGATAGGAAAAATTGATTTTCAATGTTTTTAGATCAAATTAAGCTTAGGCATAGATCATATATGTTCTTTCAATGGAACAACTATTCAATTGGATAATTATAGGCCTCATGGAAGAGAGAACCATCATCCCTAAAATTTACGTATTTCAAAAAATAAAAAAATGACCTCTAATTTTTATGGAAAAAAAAAAAAAAATGGTAGAATGGACACCATTAATATTTAGCAAAGAGATTAAGCCTGCCAGATTTTCTTGTAGATTGTGAAGGAATGCGAAGAGTTTGGTTGAGTATTGTTTTATGATTTCGTGGGATCGTACGTTGTTTGTTAGCTCATAAAAGAATCAAGTTGCGATATATTATATCATAATCCTTTGGTTGGCACCGCCTTCTAGACTAGATAAACCCATATAGAATGGAAAAAGTCTTCAATGAAGTATCCGGGTCGATTTTATCCACTCAAATTTAAAAATAAAGCCAAATGAATAATCGGTGCTCATTGTAGAATCTCTCTCGCCCCCCCGCGCCCCGAAAGCCCCTTCTGAATCTTGTTTCATCAATAACGTTACAAATAAATAGAAGCCGAGTGAGCTAGCATTCTAGAGATCTGCGAGATTACTATAGTAGATTGTCCAATCAAGGACGATTACTTCAACGTCATGCAAGAAATATAAGGATGAAGGATGAACAAGGGATTTCACATGTACATTGCCAGCTGGAGTGATGTTATCTGGCCGATCTAACTCTTGATTATCAATGTCTAATGAAATCATCCTTACAAACCGAAGCATAGTCCTTCACTTGAGGAAGCAGAAGAAAAAACAAGGGCTTGAAAATAGCCATGATTCTTTATATAAGGTACACTAAGGGCCTATTTTCACGGTGTTAATTGCTGGGAGCACATCAGCATGGTGAACAAAAACCTCACGGGAGAATTTCACTTTCTTCTTTTAGAAAATTTTGGGCATTATTTTTCTGTTTTTATGTGCCACCATGTATCATTAAAAGGTTTGTATTGAGAGAATCCATCGGCCTTCTCTATCTTCAACATGTATTGTACTTCTTGCTTATCCAAAACTAAATATCCTTGAATTTTATAATTTTGCCCTTGATATTTTGAATCCAATTGACTTATTTAGTCCATTTATTTAATTAACTGGAATTTCATGATAAATTATATGAGTGACCTATGGCCCAAGTCTTATAATAAGATAAGCCTCATCATGTTCTTTACAAGTAGGGACCTATTTCAATTATCGCCACCTTGGATTACACTTGAATAATCATTGTATGATTTAACCCAAATGAATTAGATTGATTGTTACAACTGGTATCAGAGCTCATAGTGGCAAAGTTCCTAATAGCCCGAGCTATGGCAGCCCATCCCAAATGGCCACCATCTTAATTGATTTCAAGTACTCCTATAAGAAGTTTAGTTTGATATATTAGGTTGGCTTGATGTAGTGAGAGACTATGGAGGGGATACATTTTGTCATGATATAAATTGCCATCTTCTCATGCAAACGTGACTCGAGCATTAAGAAAAAATCAACAGTAGAAATATGAAGTAAAATGGAGAGAGGAGAAACAAAAAGAGGAGATGACACTTTGGACTTCGCAGGGAAAAGGAAGGAGAGAGCAAAATATAGGGCCATGATGGGGGCGTTTTTGTAATTTGCTCAAAGGTTATCGTTCGGAATATCGGATTGCTACAACTATGCATTTCGAATCAGTCACCCTAATTCTTGCACACGTTTCTTTGAACACTCGTTGTTTAGTTTAAATTAGTTCTCTACTGTATCCATAGTTAATTTTTTTATCCTAGCACTATATTTCCTAATCCGTAATTGCAACACTCCCCTCTCTCCCCCCAAAAAAATTCTCCACACAAAAAAAAAAAAAAAAAGTTGCAACACAAAACCAATTTATTTGAGGCAACTTCTTCTCCATAACGTTTTTTTTTTTTTTGGTAAAAGGTAATAGGTATATAGACTTTTGCACAAAAAGCTATACTGAAGTACAAAGAAAGGGAGGGGACCCCGACCAAAACACACTCGGAAGGACAACAAATCCAAACGAGTGGGAGGGGGCCGGGGCCAAGAGAAAGGAAAGAAGGGGGGGGAGAGCTGCAAGAGAGATACAATGCAGAAAAAACAGCAGCAAAGAAGGCCAAACAGCGGCCAAGGGCAAAGAGCTCACAACACGGTGGCCCGCACAAGGGAAAGAAATAAAGAGGAGAAGAAGAGGAGAGGCACCAAGAAGGGAAACCGGGGCCGCGAGGGCGCCAATAAGCAAAATCAATCAAAGATGGTAGGGGGGATGCCCCAACTAAGTTGAATCCTTCTATTACGTGGGTTGTCCGGGACCTTGGGAAATGATAAAGCCTTATCATTGACAGCTTTACGAAGGAGGTCCTTTAAAGCCGGGAGGTATAATCTTTCATTGCGGAAGATAATGCTATTTCTTACTTTCCAAATGAGATAGCATAAGGTGCCAAAGGCAAAGCGAGCCAGGGATTGGTGGAAGGATGCATTAGAAAGGTGCTCAATAACCCATAAAAGATTGTCGTTCCAAGCATGATTCCTCCAAGGTAAGTTACACTTAGCCGCCCAAAAGGATGCAAGGTGATTAGTGATAGAACATCCGAAGAAAAGGTGATCGACCGAGTCTGGTGTAGAAGAACAGAAGGCACAAGTAACATTAGGGATTCTCTCGTGAGCTAGTAACAATACCTGGGTTGGCAGACGATTACGGGAGATTAACCATAGATGGGTTTGATATCGAGGAGGTAAGGAGGGGTTCCAAATAAATCTCGACCAGGGGACCACAACATCCCTCGGCCTTAGAAGGCTCCAAGCTGAGGCAGTAGAAAAGATTCCTGAGGAATGACCAAGCCATAGAAGATGGTCACTGGCTTCATTGAGGGTTGGAAGGGGATCATTCCAGTTACTCATAGAGGAGGCAACAAGAAAGATAGGGGAAAGGCAGAAAAAACGAGCAACCGTAGCATGCCTTGATATACCGGAGCGGTGATTTCACGGTCGAGAACAACTTGTGGGGGACCACGGGGTGCCGGTGATCAAACCGAAAAGAGACATATAGCCCATTACCAACTCGCCATTTAAATGATGTTGGATCAAGTCACGAAGGCCAAGCAGCTTCTTCCAAGCCCAAGAGCAATAGGTAGGTCTTGGGACAATCCAGAAATTTTTATGTTTTAAGAAGATGGAGTGAATCCATTTAGACCAAAGCGACTCCTTATCGGTGAAAAGGAGCCATAGGTGCTTGAGCATGATAGCAATATTGCTCATCCGAAGGGATCTAATACCTAAACCGCCTTCCTCCTTAGGTAAGCAGACATCTACCCATGCCACCTTTGCCTCCGGCCCTAGCTCGGGCCTCTCCAAAGAAATTGCCGGAAAATCATTCAATTCGGTTAGTGGCGAGGCGGGAAGGATAAAAACACTAGACCAATAAACTCGGATAGAATGAAGGACGAGATTTGATTAGCTGCAATCTGCCCAGCCAAAGAAAGAAACCGGTTTGTCGAGTTGAAGACGAGAAGTAATAGTATTCACTAGGAAACACATGCGTCCTTGCCCAACTGAAGAGATAATAGGTACACCAAGGTATCTAAAAGGGAGAGAGCCCGGAAATCAGGAGGTACGTACCAGAGCATTCCTTAGAGATTCGGGGCCACCCGAAAGAAAGATTTCACTTTTGTTGAGGTTAGGATTGAGCCTGACAGCTAGCAAAGGAATGAATTCCATCCAAAAGAAAGCCGCAAGATGACATATTGGATTGAGCCCGGACCCAGCTAGCAAAGGAATGAATTCCATCCAAAAAAGCCGTAAAGATGACATATTAGCTTCGAGAATAATAGAACGTCATCTGCAAAGAAGAGGTGAGAGAGCCTGGTTGCTTTACATCTCCAGAAGAAATCAAAACCCAGTTTGCCAGATTGGGTGTTGAGAATCCCAGAAAAGACTTCCATAACAAGAGTGAATAAATAAGGGGACATAGGGTCACCGCGAATCCCTCGTCCACTTGAAAAGAAGCCGTGTAGTTCACCATTAAGGAGATAGAATATTTGGGGGACCGGATGTAAGTCATCATTCGATGGACGAAGTCGGGAGGAAACCCAAAGGCTAATAAGGTTAACTCAATAAAGTTCCGTCTACCGAATCAAAAGCTTTGCGAAATCGACCTTAATGATGCATTTAGGCCGGTAAGGTTCGTGATGAAAATCAACAAACAATTCTTGGGCTAGCATAATGTTATCACTAATGCGTCTACCTTTAACAAAAGCATTCTCGAGGTAGGCGATGATTGAAGGTAGCACAATGGCTAACCTGTTAGCCATAATCTTGGTAATGCACTTGTAGATTGTGTTGCAGCAAGCGATGGGTCGGAAGTCATTGATAGACGAAGCATTGGGGACCTTCAGGACTAAGGTCAGGATGGTTGAATTAATCTCCTTAAGAAGATGACCAGAGGCAAAGAAGTCATGAACCGCTAATAAGACCGAAGGGCCAACAATTTCCCAAGACCGCTTGAAGAAGTCTACATTAAACCCATCCGGCCCGGAGCTTTACCATTTGCAAGAGAAAAAAGGGTATCTTGGATTTCTTTATCTGAGACAGGCTGAGAGAGAGTCCGAATCTGGTTATCATCAAGAGTATGGTTTAGATTTTCCCTGATCTCCTCAATTGTAGGCACATAGGAAGGGGGAAGCCGCCAAGAGAGCTTGGAAATGAGAGACAAAGAGGTGATGAACCTCAACAGATCGAAACTAGAGTGTCCCCATTGTAGATTGATAGAATTCTGTTTCGGAGGTGGCTTCTCTTGACCGAGTGGCGAAAATATTTAGTGTTTAGATCTCCTTCTTTAAGCCAACGAACCCTGGATTTCTGCCTAAAAGGATTCCTCTTGGAGGCGCAACTCGGAGAAAACCCGAAGGTGTTCCTTTTCCACATTCGCGATCCTAGTTGTGAGGTCCGGTTGAATGGCCTCTTGGGTCGGGGAGAGCAATCTCCTAGCCTCATTTGTTTTAGCTGAAATGTCTGCATAAGCCTCTTTATTTAGGAGCTTAAGCCTACATTTAAGAGCCCTCAGCTTGCAATAGAGAATGTACATCGGCATTCCAGAGAAGGGGGAGTCCCACACATGAGTCACAAGATCAAAGAATGAGGGATGGGTCATCCAAAAATTGAAGAATTTAAAGGGTTTACGGGTGTTGGGAATAGGCAAAATCCTAACCATCATAGGAGAATGATCGAGACTCCGGGAGGGAGAAACGATGCCTCGAGAAGGAGAAAATAGAGTTCCGTGGAGTTAGTCAACACCTGTCAATTTTCCTTAGTTTGCGAGAAGGACCCGAGGAAGCGACCATGTAATCTGTTCCCCACATATCCGAGATCATCCAGCCCAGCTTGATTAAGACAATCGCCAAAGTCATTAAACGCCGGGATCCAATAGTTGGATGTATCTCGCTCTATCGGAAGAAGACCGAATGGCATTGAAATCTCTTGCAATAATCCAGGGCGAGTCCACAACTTGGAGACTAGATCGAACTAAGTCAGCCCAAAAGGGTCTTCTCAAGGTAAAGGAGTGCTCCGCATACACTACAGTGATGATAAAAGAAATACCGCTGTTCAGGCAAACTAGGCGGCCGTGGATAGCTTGAGACGAGTAGGAAGATAAAGCAAAAGAGGCAGTCTTCGGGTTCCAACCCACCCAGATTCTTCCTCTAGGTGAGTGATCATTATTAGCGCTCCAACACCATCCCCGAATGAGAGCACCGAGACAAAGGAAACGCCGCAGGGGAAATTTTAGTCTCCAAAATACCAACACAACTAAGGTGGTTGGTTTTGACAAAATTTCTAATCTCAGCCTGCTTAAGGGGGGACTCGAGGCCCCTAATATTCTAGACTCCAAAAAACATAGAGAGAAGGAAGAAGGGCGTTACCGTTTCTTGCCACCTCGCTTCTTCACCGAGGAAGTCATTGGCTTTAGGCTGAGAGGACAAGCCGCATCAGCAGAGGCAAAGCGAGGATTACCTTTTTGGCGGCTAGGGACAGCCACAATAGGTTCAGGAGGGAGCTGGAGAGGGGATGGCTCCTCAAGGATGGAAGACGCGACCACAAGTGGGGAGTCAGGATCACTTCCTCCAGAACTAATGTCATCCACAACTTCATTATCTGATGATGATGATGACTCCAGGATCGATCTTATAGGCGCCTGAGGAAGACCGGGTTGATGAGGAGCTCAGGAGGTGCCGTGGATGAGATCAGGAGGAGGGGGGGTCTTCCTCACCAACATTTACCGGAGGAATCACAGTAGGCTCCATTATCTGTGGTGCAGATAAATGAACTTCAATTCTACAGGGAGGGGGCATAGAAGTACGAGAGGTAGGCGGAGCGACATTCAAAGGACGGGGTCGATTTCGCTTTCCACCAACTTGACACCATTCACTGGAGGGACGTGCCAAAGGGGCCTTGTCTGTTAAAGAACCAGCTTTAGGGGGGCCAGGTGCTTTAGGGTCAGCACATCTATGACCAAACGAACAACAACTCGGACATAGAGTTGGCACCCATTCATAATGGACATCCACCGAACGAGGCTCACCATTCAGCATAAAATCAATAACTTCAGGGAATGAGCTCGCAAAGATTAATCTCAATGCGAGATACGGGCAAAGGCAACCATGGCCATCTGTTCAGTGCGGTTATCTAATAAGAAGGGGCTTACCGATTACACTCGCAAGGGCACTAATGCCCGAAGCAGACCACAAGTTGACAGGGAGATTCCTTAGTCGAACCCAAACAGGAACTGTTTTGTGGCAATCTTTCTTGAGCTCCATCATTGGGTGCCATTGTTGGAGAATAAGGGGTATTTTGGCAATAGTGATTGGCACCCCTTACAACACTTTCCTTCTAAAGTCTTTGTCGTCAGAATATGGAAGTAGTAAAAGCCCGGGTCAACTACGATAACTTGAACTAGGTGGTTACCCTGCATGTTAGAGCGCATCCTTTGTCAAATGAAAAGGGAGCATCTTTCCTATGTAATAACCAACTAAGCATTCATCCCATTTAGGGTGGGCAGCTTGCAAGATCTCTTCTGAGATGTGAGCAATGATTTTGTTATCAACCACAGCAGGCGGAATATAAGAGAGGCTATAACCCTTAGTAGCCGAGCGAGTAACAACAGCCCAAGACCGAGTTGGGGGCTGAGCATCAACAGAGAAAGGGACTTTGTGGGTCAGTGCCCGCTTACCGGCATCGGATGGAGGCAAATCATGCCCTGTCTCGCGCTGAGGAGGAGCCGGACGAGAGGGGACAACAGGGGAACTACCAACAGCAACTCCTTTATCCTTAGAAGGACGAATCGAGGTGGAGATAGAGGCATTAATGGCCGAAGGAGGGGGAGGAAGAGTACCCAGGGGCGCACGAGCCTTTCGGGCTCTACTGCGACCTCTGCTTCGGGAGTGTCGTCGGGCACCACGAGTGACGGAGGAGTACCGAGCAGGGGGATGGGCGGGGGGAGGAAGAGAATCATCCTTGGGGGCCTCTTGAGGGCCTTTGCCCAAAATGTCAACCGGCGTGGAGGAGGAAGACGCCATACGAATAGAGGCAGCCCGCAAGCCAAATCCCTAAAAACACAGCAAGCGATTCCCGATAGCAGGAGACATACCGGGAGAAATCGCTCAGAGGAAGTGTAGATCGGGTAGGGGGAGGTCGGCTTCAAGGAGAGCCTCAACGGACGGCTGAAGTGGCCGGAACCAGCAACAGCCACTCCCAGTGAACAGTAGAGTCACGAACAGCTTGAGAGCAGAGGATGAACAGTGCAGGAAGTCTTTTTCCGTTTTTTTTTTCTTCTCCAGAACGTTAATCTCACCAAGAATCAACAATTTGAAAAATACAAATACTTGTTGAAGATGAAATATTTTTCTTTGACTAATTTTTCAAAAAGATAAATAATTATTTTTAGATATATATTTATTAAATATTTTTTCCACAAAACAAATGCATAAAAAAATTGTGTATCCACTGCCGCTCAATAAAGTTGGGTTGTGTAAATTATACAAATTGGGGAATAAAACCATGAACGAATATAGCAAAAATATCAAATCAGATGAAACAAGAACAGAACTGGAAGCTAAAAAAAAAAGAAGCTGAACAGATAAAACAACTTCTGATGTTCGGCATGAAAATCTCAACCTCCAAAGTCAAGAAGAGCGACTTAAAAAATATACAACCCCAATTGCATAAGCAACTCAATCTGGAATCGGTCAGATTTCTATATTTGCAGAGATCGCCCAATCGACTTGATTGTTGATCGTAAAACAATTGTGAAAGTGGCGAAACGAATAGTTCAAACCCGAGTTCGTCCTCTCACATCTGTTAGAGGACATTGTAACTTGATGGTTTATATGTAATGGGCTTAAGGCCTGTCCGCCCAAGTTGGGCCCAAAAAGCCCGGCCCACGGGAATAGGGCCCGTGGATGGGGGAAGGTATAAAAGGGAGGAGAGAGAGAGATGACACCGGTTGGAAAAAGAAAATAAACGTACGTCTTTTTCTTCTCACGCTCTCTCTCTCTCGCTTTCTCTCCCAAAAGGAAATAGTGAAGCGCAATTATTGAACAGGGCCAAGTTTCTCTTCCTCATACCGGCGTCGGTGTCTAATCTGTGGCTTAAAAGGTACGCTCGAATCCATGGTGTGCTTTAGGATCGGTGATACGTGTTGTTTTCCCGGGTTCGTCTTCCGCATTGATTTAGGGGTTCGATTTAGTGTCGAATCTGGTTTTCGGGGATCCGTTATTCCCAACATTGGTATCAGAGCCCTAGTTCACGTTTTCCCGACTTGTTTGACGTTTTTTGATTGATTTTTCGCAAAAGCAATTCGGCCGTACGGATCGGGGTGAGAAATCCCAACACCCGAGCGCTGTTCGGCCATTTTTCCGAGTTTTCGAAAGTCGAAATCGAATTCTAATGGCATACGAAGAAAGGCGACGTCGAGACGAGTCCAGCGATACGTCGGCGGCGCTGGGAGACGCGCACGCGCCCACACGTGCGGCTGGAAGCCGCTCTGCGTGGGTGCGACGCGCCCGAAAGCGCTCGCTCGCCCAGCGCGTGCGACACACGCGCCGGTCGGCGAACCGGCACGTGCTCGCTGCGGCCGGCGAACCGGCACGCGCCGATCCGCGGACCGACGCGTGCTGACGTTGTTGGTGTTTCATGAATCATGTATAAGAAAAATTAACGAAATGAACGCAGCGGAAACAAAGATATCTTTTACACATGATTCTCCTAAGGCGTTGTTCGTGCGTTTCAATCAAAAATCTAAACATAAAAAAGGAGTTAAACGAAATACCTCTCGAAGCGCGCTTTGAAACGAGTCGGTTCGGTTGTTCTACAATTCGAGTCCCACAAGCGTCGGACCTCTAGTTCGGACACACCAACAACGAACGTTGAACGGAAGAGAGAACCTTCGGATATTCTCCACTTCGATTGTGCTAACAATCACGTGGAAATGATCCAACGTATCCTCAATGTATTATAGTCACGGCCCGAATGAGAAAAACACTCTACTTTCTCGTGTCTCTCAAAGAATACAAGAACACAAGAACACACACATTTCTCTTTGTTTTCAGCAACTCATTTTCTCTAAAAACAAATAGCGCACGCCCACCTTTCTCTGTATTTCAACCCCTTGAAGTGTCGCCAAAAACAAGACGCACACCCACAGAAAATCTCTCTTAGTTGCAACCTTTTTGCAGCCTATCTTTTTTTAATATTCATACATGAATCAGCAACGGTTGCCGATCGTGGGATCGGCAACCGTTGCTGATCCTCGCTTCTCATGCACGATCAAGCACGATCGTGCATGAATGGAACGGTCAGCAACCGCTGACCGTTCATGCACGATTCGTGCACGATGGTCAGCGGTTGCTGACCATCCATGCACGAACTAAATGCGTGCACGATGGTCAGCAACCGCTGACCATCATGCACGATTCGTGCGAAGTGGTCAGCAAAAATTTGCTGACCATTTCCACATTAATTAATCAATTAATTAATTAATAATTAATCAATTTCCTTAAAAAATAACAATAATAACATAATCCTTATATGTACAAATGGAATCCCTAGTATGTACATATTACATAGCAGCTTTAGAGCATATATCTAACAATCTCCCACTTGCACTAAAGCCAACTTGTTTGGTATGTTAACATATATCCACTTTGGGCATGCGTGTGCATCATATGCAAGTAGGCTCGTGACTATGATACAAATTAAATTAAATCTCATTTAATTTAATTTCAAATCGACTCAATTCGATTGCAGTAATTGCAAACATATTTGCAATAATATTTCTCTCTTGTTCCACGTCATCCTAGTTGTTTATGGTGTGTGACATCCCTAGGTTCATCACTAAGCTGGTAGTAAGACTTGTACTAACACATTAGTACTTCCAAAAGAATTAATTGTCCCGATTAATCTTTTAGGTCCTACAAGCCACGATTGACATCTAGCAATATGTCATGGCTACCCGGATAGTGTGAATACTTTAAGAACATAATGAACCTGTCGGTTTTGGCTACGGTGTAATTCAATCCCTCGTCTTACTATGTCCCGATCAAACAAAGACCATGGAATATTTGTCAAGTCATTAATTCGATCATATGCACAAATCTAATTGACATGCATTTTATTCGAGACATAAACAATTTATTCTCGGTTACAACCCCGGCCGAGGATTTCAATGCAGTGTCACAATTAGATCGCATAGGACATCATTATCATACCTTGCATATAACAAGGAGACAGATTCTATATTGCGCACACGTGTAACTTCGTATATGAACAAACTATAACCATCAAGTATAAAGACGGATCAACGACCCGGCATTATGTGCACCCGTGAACCATAGTTGTTCGATACACAAGTTAACACCGTGCCTCAGTCTAAGGATTATTTACACAAGACCAAAGCATGAACAATTAGACATTGACCATGCTAAAAGCTTCCATGTCGCTAATCGTTCCATATGCGTCACGTTCAGTGAATTTGTCTAATACAAACACCCGTGTTCTAACTCAGGCATCATAATACCCAATGACATGTGACTCATCATTCCCTTAAGTATCCAATACTTAATGGCGAGTTAAGAACACACCGGTCTCAACGGGATTATTAATATCCACTTAATAATCCATCGACCGGAACGATTTAAAGATTCAGTCTAACTATGAACCCATCACATATATTCTTGACGTCTCAAGAATAGGTCTAGTTGCAACTGATCTTATGGAATCATTCATCAATATAAAATAATTGGACAAATGAATGAATACGTCATTGCCATTAATTAAATAATAATAATGAAAGTACAACTGAAATCCCTAATATGTAACTATTACATAGCAACTTTAGGGCATACATCTAACAATTTCTCACTTGCACTAAAGCCAACTTGTCAGTACCTCAAACCCATTTTATCAATATGTCTTTCAAAAGAAGATTGAGGTAAGGCCTTAGTGAAGGGATCTGCCACGTTTTCTCTTTGAGGCAATTTTCTGCAAGGCGATATCACCTCTCCCAACAATTTCTCCGATGAGATGGAAGCGTCTCTCAATGTGCTTGGACTTACGGTGAGACCTTGGTTCCTTAGCTTGAGCTATTGCCCCATTGTTGTCACAAAACAATGTGATCGGTTGCTCAATTGAAGGAACGACTCCAAGTTCAGAAATAAACTTCTTCATCCAAGCGGCTTCCTTTGCTGCTTGAGAGTAGCTACATACTCGCCTCGGTGGTGGAATCGGCGGTTATACTTTGTTTGGAACTTTTCCAACTAACGCACCACCATTGAATGTGAAGACAAACCCGGACGTAGACTTATAATCATTAGGATCCGATTGAAAATCGGAATCGGTATAAGCTACAACTTTAAATTCTCCTTTTCCATAAATCAAGAATAAATCTTTAGTCCTTCGCAAGTACTTAAGAATATTCTTGATTGCTATCCATGATCTTCTCTGGATCGACTGATATCTTGCTAGTAATACTTACAGCATGCGCAATATCAGTCTAGTACATAGCATAGCATACATTATGCTTCCAATAGCGGATGCATATGGTATCTTTTCCATCCGCTCTCTTTCTTCAGGAGTGTTGGGACACATCTCCTTAGAAAGTCGGATCCTTTGCCTAAAAGGCAATAATCCTCTCTTGGAACATTGCATGTTAAACCGTGTTAACACTTTGTCTATGTACGTAGATTGTGAGAGGCCAATCAATCGTCTTGATCTATCTCTATAGATCTTGATACCTAAAATGTAGGTTGCCTCTCCTAAATCTTTCATGGAGAATTTCTGTGACAAGAATAGTTTTATCGATGATATCATTGGTACATCATTTCCAATCAAAAGTATATCATCGACATACAAAACCAGAAATGCAATTGCACTCCCACTTGGTCTTCTTATATACACAAGGTTCATCCGGATTTTTATGAAGCCAAACGATTTGACTACCTCATCAAAACGGATGTTCCAACTTACGGAGGCTTGTTTGAGTCCATAAATGGATCTCTTAAGCTTACACACCTTCTTTTTCACTATTGGATTCCAAACCCTGTGGCTGTTCCATATAGATGTCCTCATCGAAAAACCATTTAGAAAAGCCGTTTTGACATCCATTTGAAATATCTCATAATCAAGGTGTGCGGCTATAGCCAACATAATCCGAATGGATTTTAGCATGGCCACGGAGAAAGTTTCGTCATAATCAATTCCTTCTTTTGACGATATCCTTTCGCCACCAGCCGTGCTTTGTAAATTCAATTTGACCTTCAACATTCATCTTCCTCTTGAAGATCCATTTACAGACCAATTGGTACAATACCATCGGGCGGTCGGTCAAGGTCCATACCTCATTGGAATACATTGAATCCATTTTGGATTTCATGGCTTCTAGCCATTTACCGAATCGATGTCCAACATCGCCTCCTCATAGGTTTAGGATCACCGGGTTGATCACTATCATTCACAATGAATAATGGTTCAATATGATCAACCGAATGTCTATAATGAGCAGGTGGGCGAGACGTTCTCGCACTTCTCCTAAGAGGTTGTGTATCAGAAGCTCCCACTGAATCAGAGATTGGTATCTGAACTCGGTTGTTTGGCACTTCATTATTTTCTTCTTGTAAGACTATTTTCCGCCCAGCACCACTTTCTTGGACGAACTGATTCTCCAAAAAAGAAGCGTGCTTGCATACCAAAATTCTTTGGTTTGAATGAAAATAGAAATAATATCCAAGAGTTTCCTTTGGATATCCAATGAAGCGGCCTTGTTCAGATCTTGCCTCCAATTTTTCCATTTTCAACTTTTCACGAAAAGCTGGACAACCCCAAATCTTAATATGATTAAGACTGGGTTTCCTACTATGCCATATCTCATAGGGCGTAGTTGGAACAGATTTGGACGGCACTCTATTCAATATATATACAGCTGTCTCAAGGGCATATCCCCAAAGGGATATTGGCAAATCGGTGTAACTCATCATAAATCGTACCATATCTAATAAAGTACGATTTCTTCGTTCGAATACACCATTATGTTACGGGTTCCGGGAGGTGTCCATTGTGATAAAATGCCATTCTCTTTAAGAAAGTCCAGGAATTCAGTACTAAGGTATTCACCTCCTCGATCGATCGAAGAGCCTTAATACATTTTCTGTTTGTTTCTCAACTTCAGCCTTGAATTCCTTGAACTTTTCAAAGGATTCAGATTTATACTTCATGAGGTATAAATAACCATACCGTGACTCGATCATCGGTGAAGGTAATGAAGTAATTATAACCACCTCTAGCAGATTCATTAATTGGTCCACATACATCTGTATGTATTAATTCTAATATGTCGGCAGCTCGCGCACTTTGTCCCACAAAGGCGCTTTGGTCATTTTTCCTAGAAGACATGCCTCACAAGTCGAGTATGACTCAAAATTTGAAGGATCAATGTATCCATCATTACTCAACTTGTTAATTCTGTCTTCTCAATATGACCTAATCGGAGATGCCAAACATACTTTTTATTTGGACCGTCTACGGGCGTTTATTAGTTATGGCATTTATATCAATTCTATTTTGCTTATTGACATTGGTAATCGCATTACCGGACATTGCAATGGTATAAAGATTGTTGGTTAATAAGCTAGAACCAACACAAATTCTATTATGATAAATAGAACATACATCATCAGCAAAAGAAAATTCATAATTCTCTTTACCTAAACGAGGTATAGAGATGATGTTCCTAACAGCATTCTTATAATGCAAACAGTTCTTTAAAACCATTACATGTCCAGAAGGGAAACATAAACGAAAAGTCCCTATAGCTAATGCAGCAACTCTTGCTCCATTGGCAAACGTCAGGACAATCTCATTTCGCCCTAGCATCCTGCTTATTTCCAGATTCTGCAAAGACATACAAATATGTGAAGTTGCAGCGAATCTAGAACCCATGAGCTGGATTCAGTACTAACCATAAGATTGGTTTCAATAAGCATAGACACCATACCTTCATAAGGTCGGTTCTTGGGCTTGACCTTCAAGCTCGCGAGGTACCTCTTACAGTTCCTCCTCCAGTGCCCTTTGACACCACAGTAATGACATTTCCCTTTATCAATCATGGGTTTTGGTTGCACAACAGGTTTGGCAAGCCTCTTCCATTTATTCTTCTTTAAAATGGTCTTACCCTTTGAAGAAGAAGCCTTAGCCATAGCCACTACATTTGGCCTCGTGTTATGCATTTCCTTCTCATAAACTACCAACATGCTATGTAACTCGGCAAGAGTTTTCTCCATCTTATGCATGTGGAAGTTTTGGACAAAACCAGAGAAGGAATCGGGTAAAGATTGGAGGATCAAATCCACGGCTAACTCATTGTCCATAACAAGATTCAGCCTAGCCAATTCTTCAATGTGCCGATCATTTTCAAAGCATGATCATTAATAGATGATCCTTCAGCCATCCTCATACGGTACAATGCCTTAGATATCGATATCTAGAGGTTCGACCATTCTCATCAAAGTATTCCTTTAAGTGCAAAATGATCGACCAGCATCTTCCATAGATTCATACTTCTTCTGTAATTCATTATTCATAGAAGCAAGCATATATGACCTAACTTTTAAGTCATCATCACGCCACTTATCATAAGTGACACACTCCTCTTGGGTCCCACCCTCAGGAAATGAGGTTGGCATATTTTCATCAAGCACATACCCAATTTTTCTGAATTGAGAACAATTCTCAAATTCCTCACCCATCAGTGAAATTGGGTCCAGTCAAACAATTCTTGTCAAGTATAGAAGCGAGTGGGTTTGTGGTCACCATTTTCAGAGTAATAATATATCTGTTGCAGAAAATAAATTGTTAGCCGTTGTATCTTTCAAAATAACTATTTCATTTTGGCCTTTAAATGAAATAGATCCTCCCACTAAATTTATATTCGAATCCCATACTCCTTAAGATGGGAAGCGGTAATCTTCGTTGGGTAAAGATTACTAGTGGGGATTGGAGTCCCACTAGTCCAAAGTCCACCTCACTTAACAGTTATTGGTGTCCTATGAACTTAGTGAGTGAACCAGCTTGTTCAACACATCATATGCGAGTCCCAATCATAACTTCGGCCTCTAGACCATGAAAGCCTCACCTAACAGTTATTGGCATCATGATCATAGTTAAGTCTAGCCCATCGTCTCATGCAAGTATTGAAAACACAAATAATTCCCTCACCTAACAGTTATTGGAAATCATTTGGCTCCAACCCCACAGCATCATATGCATAATGGAGTGGTCCAATATTATAAATGGTAATTAACCCCTATGTATCCATAACCGGTTAATTAACCACTATAATATTGGATCAAACCACGACGATGGAAGGCCACGAGTCCGAAACCCGTTTCGACTTAATATTCTTTGTAAGGAGATTTGGGTCGTTATTAATGGTCTCACTTTGCACATTAACCGGTTTAACATGCACGATACCATAAACACAATAAATAAATAGATATCACATAATATCTATCCTATGTGGTGATCATGGAATTATGGTTCAATGGGTCTCGAGCCAAAGAGACCCATTTAGCCATTTTAATATTTTAATAATATGGACCTGCTCTTCACTTTTTCTTCAATCTTTGAACTCTTCAAAGACCGGGCCCAGAGAGCTCACCGGTTTAATGGCTCCTCCAATGGCTCCTCCTCTCTTGTAGTATTTACATCAATAATTGAAATACTACACTATACTAAAATTACATATTAAAATAATATAAAAGGAAGGACGTAGCCTCCATTTAATAATTACATCCCCAAAAAGAATACCTGTAATCATCATACATTCATCCATACAATAATCACAACAATTAGGGATTTTTCCATGATCACCACCCTTCCTTACGAGCCATAAATTCAAAATTTAAAGCTCTGGAAGGCATGCATAAATTCTGCATATCATTTGTAGAATATAAACACGAAGTACAACAAGTTATGGATTTTTGATTCAAAATTGATTTAGTTCTAATTTTTGCTTAGTTGATTAAATTTATCACATAAATCAATCAACTTCTATAGGCCACATAAGAGCAAGAGAACTGATTCTCTTAACAAAAGTAAATTGGCCATTAGAACGCAAAAATATATTTGAACTATAAATCAATTAAACGCACGAAACGCCTAAGGTTGGCTCTGATACCACTGTTGGTGTTTCATGAATCATGTATAAGAAAAATTAACGAAATGAACGCAGCGGAAACAAAGATATCTTTTACACATGATTCTCCTAAGGCGTTGTTCGTGCGTTTCAATCAAAAATCTAAACATAAAAGGGAGTTAAACGAAATACCTCTCGAAGCGCGCTTTGAAACAAGTCGGTTCGGTTGTTCTACAATTCGAGTCCCACAAGCGTCGGACCTCTAGTTCAGACACACCAACAACGAACGTTGAACGGAAGAGAGAACCTTCGGATATTCTCCACTTCGATTGTGCTAACAATCACGTGGAAATGATCCAACGTATCCTCAATGTATTATAGTCACGGCCCGAATGAGAAAAACACTCTACTTTCTCGTGTCTCTCAAAGAATACAAGAACACAAGAACACACATTTCTCTTTGTTTTCAGCAACTCATTTTCTCTAAAAACAAATAGCGCACGCCCACCTTTCTCTGTATTTCAACCCCTTGAAGTGTCGCCAAAAACAAGACGCACACCCACAGAAAATCTCTCTTAGTTGCAACCATTTTGCAGCCTATCTTTTTCAATATTTATACATGAATCAGCAACGGTTGCCGATCGTGGGATCAGCAACCGTTGCTGATCCTCGTTCTCATGCACGATCAAGCACGATCGTGCATGAATGGAAACGATCAGCAACCGGCCCGACCGTTCATGCACGATTTTCGTGCACGATGGTCAGCGGTTGCTGACCATCCATGCACGAACTAAATGCGTGCACGATGGTCGCCAACCGCTGACCATCATGCACGACTCGTGCGAAGTGGTCAGCAAAAATTTGCTGACCATTTCCACATTAATTAATCAATTAATTAATTAATAATTAATCAATTTCCTTAAAAAATAACAATAATAACATAATCCTTATATGTACAAATGGAATCCCTAGTATGTACATATTACATAGCAGCTTTAGAGCATATATCTAACAGACGTCACCCAACGGTCAGTAACCGCTAGGGTGATGTCATCGATGACGTCAGCACGACGACGGTTCGCCGGGCGGTCACCGGCCGGTGACCCGACCGGCGACCCGACCCGACCCAAACCACGGACTCCGGCACGCGAGCGGCATGTGCCAGCTGACGTCTACATGACGTCAGCCCGCGCACGCGTGCGGCATGTGCCGTCGATTCGCCCGAACCGGCTCGACCGGTCCGACCGGTCTGTCTAGCCCGACCAGTTCGACGACCGACGACCTGACCGTTGACCGTTGACCGTTGACCCAAAAAAAACAAAAAGGAAAAGAATGTGTTTCTTTTTCAATTAAGTCTATGTGGATTATTTGTGATCCCTTATTTGTTCTGCATTTGTTGCAGGAACAGTTCTGCATTTGTTACACGAACAATGTCTCCCTTGAGGTTGCGCACACCTATTCGCGCAGTTACCGATGAACAAAAGGATAGGCTGTCTAAGTTGATAGCTGAGCTGACTGATCATCGATGGGAGAGTGGAGACTTAATTGATCATGTCCTTGAGGTCAATGGGAAGATTCAACAGGTCATATGGAATGGTCATTCTATGCCATAGTTAGAGATGGTGCGATTTTTCATAAACACTCTTCCACTTGAATGGCAAGATGTGTTGAATCGCATATGGGATGTCAACGTAGCTGCTTCATATAAGAAAATTGTGATGGATTTTGTAAATGAATATTACTGCATTGTTACAAGGGAAAAGATCAAGAAATTGAACAAAATAGGATCTTTCCCAGTTCGTGTGCTGGCTTAGTGTTAGATGTATTGGCTGTTTTCTTAGTTAAGTGTGCTTTTGTGGACATCTTATGTAATGCTTACTACCTAATTGTTGTTAATGTAGCAACCTATATGTTAGTTGTATTATATGAAAGCATTATTATATTGTATGTCAATTATCTATTACTTTATGTTATTGCCGGTTGCTGTGGGTAGTTAGCTGTGGGTAGTTATAGAAGTTTTTGTAACTTCATAGAATTTATTTTGCATAAGACAATTATATTGATGATAGTTTTAAGTTAGGATTTTGGAGGATGATTGGAAACATAGTGACCTTTTGATTCTGAAGCCTTACTTGAAATTATTCATTAATATGATGGGTCTATGCAAATAGGGATGCATAAATGATAGGCATTAATAATTCGTGCATATAATTCGTGCAAATGGGTCTATGATGGGTCTGATGTGTTCAGATCAATGGCTTCAGCCACGAAGAGCATAGTTGCCGAGCTGAACAAATGTGAAAAGCTCAATGGTGACAACTATGAGATATGGCACATGAAAATCTAATATGTGCTGGAAGAGCAAGAGGCACTTGAGGCTCTTAACCTGACCATGGTAGAACTTGAAGAAGGAAATACTGCACAGCACAAAAGAGATAATGAAGCTTTTGTTGCATGGAAACGAAAGAACTCTCTTGCTCGCATCACATTGCTGAGCAGCATGGAAAATGACGTCATGCGAGAGTTTAGGCGTTTTGACAATGCCAAGGAAATGTGGGAGGCATTGGCAGCTAGATTTGGTCATACTTCGGTGACCGACCGAGACACTCACTATTAGGTTTGACTCCTATAAGAAGCCTCATGGTCAGATCATGAAGCAACATCTTAGAAAGATGTCAAATATGATAAATGAGCTGAAAGATGCTGGCCATGTCCTCACAGATGAGCAGCAGGTGCAAGCAGTGATTCGTTCATTGCCTCAGAGTTGGGAGCATATGAAGGTGCACCTGACTCATAATGAAAATATCAAAACTTTCGAGGATGCAATGCGTCATCTTGAGCTGGAAGAGGACCGCCTCTTGGCGGCTAAGCCGGATGCTAAACTCTATCATGCTAGTTCTAGCTCAAATGGAGCTTCGAGCTCCAAGCGCAAGCGCCCTAACTGGTTTGATAAAGGGAAAGGCAAGGAAGAAGGTCCTTCAGGGAAGAAACCCAAGTTTAACCAACATGAAAGAGGAAAGCGTCCTCGCATGAAGAAGCTTGCAAGGGTGAAATGCTACAACTATGACAAGAAGGGTCACTATGCTCGCGACTGTCGTGAGCCAAAAAAGGTATGCACCCCTTGTACTTTTCAGAACTTTGCTTATGTGTCGAGTTATGTGTTCTTAACTGAGTCAAATCCTTTGTGGACTGTGGATTCAGGAGCGACGGACCATGTAGCGAAGGATAGAGGATCCTTCGTGGAATTCCGACGAGTACCAACTGGAACTAAGTGGATCTATGTGGGAAACAACTCCAGAGTTGAAGTGAAAGGAATTGGCACATGCCAACTGAAGATGCGTGGTGGACGCACTTTGTTCCTACATGATGTGTTATATGCTCCGAGATTCGTCGGAATTTAGTGTCTGTATTAGTGTTGGTTAAATTAGGTTTTAATATGAACTTCTATAATAGAGGCGTGATTTGTTTTTGAATACAAATTACTATGGTCGTGGTTATTTTCTGGATGGTTTCATTGTATTAGATATTGATTATGTTAATATAAATTTTGTTATTCCCTTCTCACGTCTCCTAATACATATAATAATGATGTGAATGTGTGGCATGCTAGACTTGGTCACATTGGCCAACAGCGTATGAATAGACTAGCCAAAGAGGGCTTGTTAGGCAACATTGAAAAAGTCGATTTGCCCATATGTAAGCATTGCCTAGAAGGGAAAACGACAAGGAAACCATTTGGGAAAGGTAAAAAAGCTGAATTTCCTCTGCATTTAATCCATTCCGATGTCTGTGGTCCAATGAATGTGAAAGGAATGCATGGGGCTGTTTATTTCATCACCTTTATAGATGATTATACTCGATTCGAATATGTCTATTTGATTTCTCATAAATCTGAAGCAATAAGTTGTTTCAAAAGGTTTATGAACCCAGTAGAGAATCAATTAGACAAGAAAATAAAGGCGTTGAGATCCGATCGAGGTCGAGAATATTGATCTGATGAGTTTAGAAAATTGTGTGATGAAAAAGGAATAGACAGATAGTTGTCTATTCCATATACTCCTCAACAAAATGGTGTTGTAGAGGGAAAAAACAGAACCCTACTGGAAATGGTTAGGTCCATGATGGCGCATGCTAACTTACCTATTACATTTTCGAGTGATGCGTTGTTAACTGCTGTCTATATACTTAACCGTGTGCCTTCCAAATCAGTTACTTCCACTCCATATGAGTTATGGACAGGTAGAAAACCGGACTTAAGTTTTCTTAAGCCATGGGGTTGTGCCGCCTATACACATGAGTCCTTTCACAAATTTGGGAAATTGGGTCCCAGAGGAAATAAGAGTATTTTCATAAGGTACTCAGAACACTCGAAAGGATATGTGTTCATAGGTGAGCAGGAAAGTGGGAGTATAACTAAGTTTGAATCACGAGATATCACATTCTTAGAGGATGAATTTCCTAAGAAGGGTGAAATAGGGGAAGATTGTTCCCTATTTGAGACCTTGGATTAGGATAATGATGTTAGTGGAGTTCGTCCAAGTGAGAGTAATATGAGAAGTGATGAATTGAATTCAACTCATTCTCAATTGCAACCGCATGATGAGACGACATCATCATTACCTAATCCAAGTGGGAGCATGATGGGGAATGATGTGCAAAGTGTACAATCTCCCATACGGCGAACAAGTCGCCAAAGTATTCCCCGTCGACGTTTTGACATAGAAGGGGAAAATTTTATGGTTGCTCCACAAGATGAGGATGAGCCAAGAAATATTAATGAGGCTCTGAATTGCCCTAGTAAAGAAAAATGGATTAATGCAATGGAAGAGGAAATGGAGTCAATGAAATCAAACCAAGTCTAGGAACTGGTTGATCTTCCAAAAGGACACAGAGCTATTGGGAACAAGTGGGTTCTCAAAATAAAGTGAAAGGCTGATGGCTCGATTGAAAGGCATAAGGCTCGCCTTGTGGCGAAGGGTATAATCAACGGAATGAATTGATTATGAAGATACATTTTCTCCTGTAGTGAGATTTACCTCGATTCGCATTATTCTGGCAATAGTGGCTAGTCTGGATCTTGAGTTACATCAAATGGATGTAAAGACTGCTTTTCTCAATGGAGAATTAGAGGAAGAAATATATATGGAACAACCCGCTGGTTTCATAGTGAAGCCAAGAAGAAAAAGTATGTCGACTTTTGAGGTCGATATATGCTTTTAAGCAGTCATCAAGACAATGGTATAAACGTTTTCATAATGCCATAATGGCATATGATTTTACGATGATTGATGAGGATCATTGTGTATATATCAAAAGATCCAATGATCAATTTGTGATCATATCATTATATGTTGATGATATACTAATTGCCGGAAGCAATATAGAGTTTGTTAAGACTGTCAAGAGTTGGTTGTCTTCCAACTTTGAGTTGAAGGACATGGGTGAGGCTGCATACATTCTTGAAGTTAAGATTTCAAGAGATTGTTCGAAGAGATCATTGTCTCTTTCACAAGAAACCTATATAAATAAGGTTCTTGAACGATTTCGTATGCAAGATTGTAAACCCATAGACACTCTTATTGCAAAAGGTGAAGGATTGAGCCATAGACTGTGTCCAAGGACTCCACAAGAGAATGAACAAATGAAACATGTTCCTTATGCTAGTGTTGTTGGGAGCATGATGTACGTTATGATGTGTACAAGACCCGACATATGTTTTGCAGTTGGAATGGTGAGTAGATACCAATCCAATTTAGGTCCAGCACATTGGAAGGCCGTTAAGAGAGTACTGAGGTATCTGAAGGGAACTGCTGATTTCAAGTTGAATTACCAAGGAAATGATCTGCGACTTGAAGGCTATTTAGATGCTGATTGGGGAGGAGATTTAGATGAAAGAAAATCTACCTCGGGATTTGTTTTCTTGCGAGCAATGGCGCCATATCATGGAGTAGTAAGAAGCAAACGTGCATAGCCTTATCCACGATGGAAGCTGAGTTCGTGGCATTATCAGCGACGTACAAGAAGCAGTTTGGCTTAAGAGATTCTTGGATCATTTAGGTGTTATTGAGAAAGCTGCAAATCAATTATTAATTAACTGTGATAGCCAAGTAGCTATAGCATACACCAAAGATCCAAAGTATCATGGCAAGACCAAACATATAGATACAAAGTATAACTTTGTAAAAGATATGGTTGCACGAAAGGATGTGAACTTATAGTACATATCTACGCATAGAATGGTAGCAGATCCTATGACAAAGCCAATACCTAGAGATGTGTTTTGTGGTCATGTAAAATCTCTAGGATTGTGTAGAGTCGATGTCTTGGATTGTAATTTCCCTGAGTTGTTCACATTTATGAACTAGTGTTGTTTCATTATTAATGCCTATGAATCTTTGTTTGATCTTTATGAATCTTAATACTCAGTGTATTATTTTAAGTTGAGGAAGTATGTCGGACAAATAAAAGATTAGCCCACTTACATGGGTAATCGCCTCTATTTACTGTGTGATAAATAGAGATGAGACTCTTTTTAAGATTATTATCTAGGTGATAATCGAGAGCTCAAGCTTAAAATACGTATGTTGCCTTAACTAAGTGTTAAGATGATGACATAATACTTACTATGTCCGAAAGTAAAATACCCCACATATTTTACTTTATCTGTCTAAGATGCCAGATGTGAGTTCTCGATGAATTTTGTAAAAGTAGATATGTGAACTCAAGTTAGACATTGGGTATGTCTGAACTATCATCTGTATGGTATTGAAAGGTGTAGACATACGCTCCATGGGAAATAAGTTAATATCGTAATACGTATTTCATACTACGTATGCATAAGCCGACCAATAAGAGTGGCAAAAAGTTTGATCTCAACTTTTATGATGTGTGAGACTCTTGAGGAAAAGAGTTCCTCAATTTTAGTGCCCTCATGACTTTTACTTATTCTCAAGGTTTCTATTTAGTGTTTGCTATCTTAGGATGTTGCCAATGGTCATGAGTTGATTCGATCTAATGAAACATTTCTAGAAAAGCAAGCTGAACTGAAATTGAGAGTTTGGAGGAAAGAGGAAGATCGATTTTGGGGAATCACATTGTAGTTTTGTATTAACTGGTTGACCAATTATGACTGTCTTTGTGATAATTATAATTGTAAATACAATATATATATATATATATATATCATGTTTAAAAGAGATCAAGAGAGATATAAAATGTGATCGATCGATCTAGGGTACTGCATATAAATCTACTCGAGTGTGACGCCCATTATGAGCTGCTATATATTCCTAACAGATGTATAGCAACGAGCTCTCAAAGTATGCTGGTCACACGAATTATTCACCGGTATGAATGTTGAAGAGAGGTAAAGAGAATTCTGTTCGGCCCACCATGTGCGAGTGGGAGATGATGGTTTATATGTAATGGGCTCAAGGCCCGTCTGCCCAAGTTGGGCCCAAAAAGCCCGGCCCATGGGAATAGGGCCCGTGGATGGGGGAAGGTATAAAAGGGAGGAGAGAGAGAGATGACACCGGTTGGAAAAGAAAATAAACGTACGTCTTTTTCTTCTCATGCTCTCTCTCTCTCTCTCTTTCTCTCCCAAAAGGAAACAGTGAAGCGCAAAAGGCGAAATTGCTTCATCGGATCGAACAAGGCCAAGTTTCTCTTCCTCTTACTGGCGTCGGTGTCTAATCTGTGGCTTAAAAGGTACGCTCGAATACGTGGTGTGCTTTAGGATCGGTGATATGTGTTGTTTTCCCGGGCTCGTCTTCCGCATTGATTTAGGGGTTCAATTTAGTGTCGAATCCGGTTTTCGGGGATCCTTTATTCCCAACATAACTCTTAAATGTGATTGAACCCAAGTGTGCACCTGGTAAAAGGGCGTTGTTCTGTGTATGCACCCTCCTTGGTCTCTTCTGCATCTTTCCCAGTCTCTTAGCACCCATCAACAATGCTAGATCCTCTTCGATTTCTTCCTTCGACAGTGCCACCGGAAGCTTCCTTATCCTCTCTGGAATCCTCTTCTTGCTCTTCGTTTCTTCGGCTGTGCCTCTCTCATGAATGCGATGCCATGGCCGTGCGTCCTTTCCGGGTCTCAAATCCCATGGCTCCTTTTCCTTCTCCTCGTCTTTTGTTGACACCCAAATTTCAATTAAGTTATTCATTAGGCCATGTTTTCTTTTGTTTCTCCTTTTTTCATATAATAAATAATAAATAAAAGCAAACAAAAAAAACAAAAACAAAACAAAAGCAGAAAGAAAGCGGGAAAGCCCTCGCATGGGCCCGCGAGGCCCATTTCGCGTCGCCCAACGCAGCCGGGTCTTCTTCTTCCTCGCGCAATTGCAGCGCACGCGCGAGGGCGCGACGTCAAAGCGGAGGGGAGGAGCAGCAATGACGCACGTGGAGCAGGGGGCGGCTAGCGTCAGATAAGAACGTGGGAGGGGCAGCTGGCGTCGGATGGGACGCCGGTTCGGCCGGCGAAGGCCGCTTGGCGCACGAGGACCGGTGGTCGAAGCTCCATCGACCGGTTGCTCCCTCGCCTATAAATAGGCCCCTGTTTTCGTTGTCGAAGGGGCACGCTAGAAGATTGCAAGCTTGGAAACTTCTTCCTGAGAGACTTCGGAGGAGGTTGAAGAGCGAGCGAGAGGAAGGCGAGCGAGAGAGAACTCGGGTCGCGAGTTCGGCTGACCTCACAATGAGAGACTTCGGGGGAGGCTACCGGCAGCGAGTCCTAGGTGGTCAGATCCGGCCGGTGGAGGCTCGGATCTGGCCGAGGGGGAGAGATCCGGAGTGGAAGAAGCCGAGGCCGTAGAAGGTCGAAGCTGGAGAGAGGAGGTTCCGGAGGACTAGATCTGGGGAGCCGAAGCCTCGCCTTCGCCGATGCTGCTGCTCCGCCACCGTTCCAACGCCGTTGCCACGACCGATTCGCCCAAGCCACACCAGATCCGGAGGTGAGGAGCTGCTGTCGCTACCCCACCGTCGTAACCTGCACCTACAGCCCCTTGTCGCCGCCACCGTTCACCGCCTTTTCGCGCCGTTGCTGCAAACAGGTAACAGTAGACGCCGCCACCGCCCCCAGACACATTGTCGCCGTTGCTCGAAACCCTGGCTGCCTCCCCTGTCTGTCGTCGTCATCGCCATTGTCCCCTCTGCGAAACCCTAACCCCTGACCAAGGAGACCTGATACATCGCCGTCGAATGCCGCACTGCCGTCCGCCACGTCGCCGCCATCGTCAGGTGTCGCGCTGCTGTCCGGTGACATCCCCAGTCCCTCCACCCGCGCCGCAGATGGATGGAGAAGCCAGCGACCTTGTGTTGGGTTGAGCAGGGTCGGGCGCGGTTCGCGAAACCGGGTAGGGTTTCGCGGGCGCAGGCGGCATCCAATTGTCGGGTCGGGCGTGGGTCTTGACCGGGTAGGGGTCCGGTCGAGTCCGGGGCCAAGCGGGTTTGGATGCGGGTGGGCCGGTCTCTTGCGGATAGGAACTCCTTTTGTTCCTTGGGCTTCGATTAAAATTTTTGGGCCGGGTTGTGTTGGGCTAGATTTTTAGTGGGCTAAAATCGGTTAGGTTTTTTAAAAAAGGAAATATCCCGGGCCGGGCCCGCGTTGCGGGCCCGTCCGGGTTTCGAATAGACGACCCGGGTCGGTCCCAACCCGGAACCCGATCCGGGTCGTTTTATAAATATATTAATATAATAATAAAAATTAATATTTTTAAAAATAATAATAAAAAATAATTTATTTTCGAAAAATATCAAAAAAATAAAAAATAACTCATATTTTCCAAAAATGCCAAAAATCCAAAAAAAAGCCAAAAATTCATGAAAAAACCAAAAAAAATTCAGAAAAAGCAAAAAAAAAAAAAAAAAACTTGTATTTTTCCAAAAAAAAAAATCCAAAAAATCCCTTTTATGTCCAAAAAAATTAGAAAAAACTCAAAAATATTTTTCCTCCCAAAAATGCATGGAAAATCCCTCGAACATCCAAAAACCTTAAGGTTTAAACAAGATTAGGTACCAAAAGGGCATGAGTGATTAACTAGTGTAATCAAGTCCCCGATCCTAATTTCTCTGGTTGCGCAGGAGTGAGTATTTCTCCCGATACTTCACTTGGGTTTCTAATCAATCCACCCCAAATCGATTAGTGGCGACTCCGTTTTAAAATTAATTTACAAGTTAAAAATTTAGATTATTAAAGTCGTGAATTGGTGGACTTGGGAGAGTCTGGGCATAACAAATTTCAGCCGAGCCATTAGCCTCCTTAGGTGCCCGTACCCGATCGCGGGCGCCGAAAAAAAGAGGTCGCGACAGCTTGGCGACTCCGCTGGGGATCATTTTTGAGGAGTTAGGCCATTTTATCTTTGTTTAAATGCTTTGCTGACTTGGGTTTTTTTTCTTTTGTGCAGGGTAATAGCTTAAAGTTTTTTTATTCTGTTAAAATAAAATGTTTTGTGATTATAAACTGTTGTGCATCCTTAAATGTTTTAGCACTACACATGGCACACACAACCCGGCCGCCGGACCTGGGCCGCCATAGGATTTTTAGAATGGTGTTAAGAAAGATACGATCTCGAACGTGAGACTGCGATGTAGAGGTTGCCTTTCTTTTCCCCGAATTTCTTAGCCGAGGTTAGGAGGATATGCTGCTAACGCAAGACTGCGACGGGCGGATATCCTTTTAATCTCACCAAACCTTCTTAGTTAGAAATCGAGCCGCACATATCATGCGTATGTCTATGTGATTGTCATCAATTTCCTCGCGTGATGTAAGTTTTTTTCGTGTACTTTGCAATTTACTTACCTTCCTACATATATTGAGTGGTCCATGATTAGTCTAGGATTTAATACCACGGTCAATTAAATTTGGAAGTAATTGTCATAAAGTTAAAAAAAAAAAAATTTGCAAAAGAAATTACTTTCAGTTAATATTTTATTCTCAAGCATGTTAAAAAGTTCTTTTTCGCAAGAATTTTCATTTGCCTCAAAAAGGGATAGAAATCTTTTTCAAAATTTGTTGCAATTCATGCTTTCTTCACCTTTCAAATTAAATATCTTTTTAGTCCATGCTAACATCTCACATGCCCTTTTTCAATCCATGCTTAAGAAATCGTCTACCTTTTCATGAATAAACGAAATGAGTAGGGTTAGGTCGTCATCATGGAATGACTCCCTATTTACGCCTTGTATTCACACACGCTTTTTTATTCATGACAAGGTAATCACGGAACATCAACGTTCGTCAATCCAGACTCGTTCAAAAGCAAGAGCAAGAATGGCCGAAGAAAATGTACCAAGCCGTATTGCGGTCATGGAAAGTGAAATGAAGCAAGTCTTCAATGTGCTTCAACAACTTTCAAAGCAGATAGACTCCATCCAGGGCAAACTTACACCTGCCCCAGCCTCAGTCGAGGTATTGTTGCCACCATCATCTACCAGGGGTGATCAAGGTGGAGATACCGACGATAACATGCCCGAATTGGAGGATGATCCGCACCCAACCATGATTGAGAAAGCTAGGCCAGACAGTTTGTCTAAAAATGAGCATGACAAACGCCTCGGAAAGCTTGAGGAGAAGCTGAAACAATTGCAAGGCCTCCAAGATCCTACTTTGACGGATCTCTCCATTTATTCCAATGTCAAAATGCTGGAAAAATTCAAAATGCCTGAATTTGAGAAGTACGATGGCACAACTTGCCCTAGGGCTCATTTGCAAATGTACTTGGTTTGAATGACCCAATACGTTAATAATGCACCATTAATGATCCACTTGTTCCAATCAAGTCTAATAGGCCCTGCCCTAAGGTGGTACATTACCAAGAACATGAATCTCCTCGAAACATGGAGCGAAGTGAGTGAAGCATTCCTCAAGCAGTATAAGTTCATAATGGACATTACCCCTTCTCGTGAGGATCTCGAGCGTACTGAAAAGAAAAAGCATGAATCGTTCAAAGAATATACTATCCGATGGAGGAATTTGGCCGCCCAAATCAGTCCTGAACCAACAGATTTCGAGCTTAGAAAGATATTTATCAAAACCCTCCCTTACGAGTACTGCAATCGAATGGTAACTACGATCGTTGAATCATTTAATCAACTCATTCCAGTAGGGGAGCAAATCGAGATAGGGTTGAGGGATGGTTGGTTCACTGAACCTGCATCCATGGGCAAGTTCAGCATGAAGAAAGATAAAGAACCCCTGGTAGATGTCAATGCAACCTACAATCATTCTCCAACAATTCAGACAAATGCAAGACAGCAACAGACCACCAGCCGTCAGCCATCTCAACGTTACAACAACAAGAGACAATTTACTCCTCTTCTTGGATCTCCGTCACAGGTACTGGCAGTCCTCCGGAAAAAGAACCTCCTTTCAATTGAGCCAAAACGACCCAACGCTGAATGTTTTTCCAACTATGACCCGTAAAAAATATGTGACTATCACATGGAAGAAGTGGGGCATTCAACTGACGAGTGCTTCGCCCTCAAGAGTCGAATCCAGAACCTGTTAGACACTAAAGCTTTCTCATTCCAAGACAATCCGCTCCCTGATCACACCGACAAAGTAAACGCGGTATTCAGTTTTGAAGATAGTCAGAGCAGAAATGTCGAAGCACATACCGCTGACATCTATCAAGGATTGGTGAAGGCCGGGTATTATTCAGGCAATGAAGTGCCACCCTTAGCAACAGAGAAAGAAGGGCCAGATGACATGACCACCATGTTTGGAGACCTTTTCATGAACACCATCAATGAAGGACCGTAAGGGGAAATGGGTGCAGGCCCGCTTGAGTAGAACCCTTTTTAATTTTCTTTTGTATTCCCCTACGTGGGAACTTGTACATCTTTCTTAAGTCTGGCTTGTTTTTATTTTCAACATCAGTTTCGCTCGAGGAACTAACTTTTGAAAACACTTTTCCAAAATGTAAATCCACTTATTAAATAAAGTTGAAAATATTTTGAGAGCATGAGGCAGTATCCCAAACCAGCCCGGTGATGCTATCCAACCATGAAAAAAAAAATATCATCCAAGGAGAATACTGAGGGCTAGGCTTCCTCATGCTTTTTCTCCCCCGAATACATATTTTAAAAACAAAAAACACTTCATCACCAAAATCTTTCAAAAAAAGATGATAAATTTAATCATGTTTGTCTTTCTGACTCACTCACTTCATGTCTCAGAAGATCATTCCCGTCCCCTTTGACTTAGTGTGACAGGGGGCATTTGAAGCAAGCACATTATGTGAACTCACCGAATTCAATGACACCCTCCCAAGAAAGCAGGGGCAAACAGAAAGGATCATCACGTTTCAAAATGGTAAGTCCTATTCCCTGAACATAATGTCAAAATGACATCCTCTCTCTTCCATCTACGGAAACGAAGGATGGGATGTAATAGGCACATGCAAATTATCAAACTTGAAGCATGCATAGCATGATAGCTCAAGGCAGGATGTACCGAGTTCATTGACAGGACTTCCAGCTTCAACAAGCCAAGAATCACAAAGAAGGATTTGCTTCTCTTCCTTTAAAGTGATTACTGTCAACAATGAGAAAATCTAGACAGTCAAAGCGATCTATAGCCCCACACCCTTGACAATGATGTTGGAATCTAGAAACTTCACTCCAGACGCGGAGTAATTGCCATCAGAAAGCTTGAGACTTTTGATCTCAGATTCCATAGAAGCTTGAGGTACATGACTTTTGCCCAATGATGCTATAGTTAAAGACAAAAGGAGAAATTCCACAGAAGGAAGGCATTGAAGATGAATCAACGACTAGCAATCATGCATACATGGTCACAAGTGAGGAAGGCCAATTGAAGGAAATGTCAAACTATGCCAAGATAAAGAAGCCATCATCGACATTCAAATATCTCTAGGAGCTAACACATATAAGCCTTGGAGAAGAGTAATTTGGTATCATTTCCAATACTCCTCACTCTTTGAATTCACTTTTGACGTATTTTCCCTATTGACAGGAAACATTGGGAATCAAAAACCAAACTTGATGGTCAATATTGGCCAAGTGAGGTTCATGAGAATGACCCACATCAAATTCACCTGGCTTCGTGTAAAAAGACATGTCATCCAAGAGCAAATTCAGAGAATAATTGACCTAACGAAACAAGGGACATAGGACTTCGTGTCCCCTCTCACTTTAGGTTCATCCAATCATCTGTAAAACCAGTGAATGGTAAAGTTGTATCGCTTCCAGTTATTCGACTCTTGAAAGAGTTCATGACTAACACATTTCCTCTTGTTTATTGCAGGATCACCTGACTGTCAAAAGCAAGGATAACGAATCAATGAGAAGCATGTCTTGTTTGTTGTAGGATTACTTGACTGTCAAAAACAAAGATAACAAATCAATGAGAGGCACGAAACTCTCCCAAGCAAAATGGCGTCTCAAATATTGCCAAAGCAAATGACAGAAAATCTTCAGGCCTTAACTCACATTTGATTTTGGCCAGACTAATTGATCTACTTGTACATCTTCTCTTCTGCAGGGGCAAAAGCAAAGATGTCCAATCAGATTCCCAACCCCGACTGATCATTCATGTGTCATATCCCTAATCAATAGGGACAACTATCGACACCCATTTGTGAATAACCCTTTTGATGTTCAAAATTTAACATATTTGGAAACACCATTATGTTAACTCCTAAAGTTGTCAATAGGGTCTCTTTTTTGAGTAAAAATCATTCATTCGTTTTGAGAATACAAACCCCATCATATTTAAAATGCTGCATGCCTTTTCCAAATGGATTTCGTATGATGATTTTGTCTGTCTAAATCACTGATTCCATTAAGGATTATTAGAATAGATAGCTAAATGAAGAATACAAGATTAATCGAGCATGCTAGATGAGGCACGTCAGAATGATGAAAGGCAAGCCATATCCTACACACAATCCCCCCTCTATACACTTGTGAGATGAGTGCAGAAGATTCCATGGCTGCAGGGTAAAGAGTTCTTTCGCGAATGGTACGATAACCAAAATAGTGAGAGGCATTTCATCGCTCACCTCCATTGAGCCCCATACACTGGTGAGATTTATGTCCTACCCCCATCAAGAACAACCCCTACACCGGGGCAGATTAGAAGCAAAGCAGCATCACAAGGTGAGAAGAGAGATAGAAATTTTCTTGCTTGCACTTGCATCTATCTTCGGGTGTCTTTATTGCATATGAACACTTGCGTTAATTTAAGTGCCCTAGAATGACGAAGAGCAATTCTTTCTCTATGCACTTGTATTCATTGTACAACCCAATTGAGTCTGTAATTTCACCCTCACATGGAGGCAAAACAGAAGTTACTACCATTTAAACAGCATAGCTCGGAGCGTTAGCTGAAGATGAAGACTCAATAGTCTAACAACAGTGTCGTGATTGAACTTGCCTAGGCTAGTTCCTCTAACGACAAAGAATGAAAAAACACGGGCATAAAAAAGCAGTGTACCTGGTAAGAGCAAGGTCAATGCCCATAAAAGAAGAACTAGAATAAAAATAGGGGCATGAAAAAAGTAGTATGCTTGGTAAAAGCAAGGCTAATGCCCCCCAGTCAAAAATGCAGCCAAGAAAATGTTGCTGTTGTGGTCCATAGAACCTCCATTTGACAGTGAGAAGAAAGACTGGTGACAAATGCCAAGGCAATCACCAGCTTTACCTTTTTACACATGAATCAAGCCTACGTTGCATCCCATTGTAAAAGTCTCTTCAGACTAGGGGCACTTCAATTAACGTAGGATTTCATATGTCTATAAGCATCGCTCAGAGAAGTACGAGCAAGATTACTCTATCTCTTTTCACACGGTTCTTGACTTGTAAACTCGGAGATGATCGTGCAACATTTTCGTCCATCAGCTTCAACCTTGATGGTCCCCTTCGATGAGCCACTGACTAAGACTTCATCACAGTTTCAACAAAGACCTCTCACATTGGTAAAGTCGTACCGTTTGCGAGAATACTCAGACCCCTGCTGACATGATGACAGTGAGATAGTGTGGTCCTTATGAATCCTACATCAATGGTCAGGATAGCCTTTTCCATGAGAGTAAGCGGAAAGTCCTTTCAAACTGAAAGTCCCTCATCTGGCATGCTCAAGACATCTACATTCTAAATGAAGGTTGTCTTTCAAATTTTCCCCAGTGGAATTCGGATGATGCCAAAACTGACAAAATTGTCATGCATGGATCCCATTTAAACTCATGAATTTACAGCATATACAATCATGTGTGCATATTGTACAAATAACAGACATACTCTCAGAGATTAGAGGTATTGCTAGGTAAGCATATCCCTATCCCCATTTGTCTTAAAGTACCTACCACTGTCCAGGTACTCTCTTCTTGACACTCGACTTATTCGAATCGTCCCTTGAGTTTAGATGCTTGTGACTGTCCAAGTATCCTCTTGTCTTCGAGTACTGGTCATTGTTCGGATACCCCATTTTCATGACACTCAACCTACCCCAGTTGTCCCCAAATGATATAGTAGCTGTTTAAGCACTCCACTGCGTTGTGCACCTGTGGTTACCCATGTATGCTCTCTTATCATCATGATACTTGGACCTACCTGAGTGGCCCCAGATCATATCATTAAATACTTGTGTTCATCCAAGTATTCCAGTACTTTGTACACCTGTGGCTCTCCAGGTGTTCCACCCCTTTTAAGTGCCTGTAGCCATTCAGGTAAGCCTTATGCTACATTCAAGTTAATGATACCAGGAGGTGAGAAACCTTCATGAATATGCGGGGCACGTCCTCGATATTCCCATTACCAGGAGGTGAGAGACCTTCACGAATATCTCAGGTATGCCCTCGATATTCCCAATTACCAGGAGGTGAGAGACCTTCATGAATATCCTAGGTACGTCCTCGATATTCCCCTTTACCAGGAGGTGAGAGACCTTCACGAATATGCGAGGCACGTCCTCGATGTTCTCAATTACCAGGAGGTGAGAGACCTTCATGAATATCCAAGGTACGTCCTCGATATTCCCAATTACCAGGAGGTGAGAGACCTTCATGAATATGCGAGGCACGTCCTCAATATTCCCAATTACCAGGAGGTGAGAGAACTTCATGAATATCCAAGGTACGTCCTCGATATTCCCAACTACCAGGAGGTGAGAGACCTTCATGAATATGCGAGGTATGTACTTGATATTCCCAATTACCAGGAGGTGAGAGACCTTCATGAATATCCAAGGTACGTCCTCGATATTCCCACTACCAGGAAGTGAGAAACCTTCACGTATATGCAAGACCCATCCTGGATATTTCCACACGAATATCTCAGGTATGCCTTGATTCTTCCTTTAGAGTTTGTACCTGTGATCGTCCAGGTACCCCTTCGATACTTGTGATCATCCAGGTACCCCCAAAGAGTTTGTACCTGTGATCGTCCAGGTAACCCTTCGATACTTGTGATCATCCATGTATCTCCAATGAGTTTGTACCTGTGATCGTCCAGTACCCTTTCAATACTTGTGATCATCCAAGTATCCCCCAAGAGTTTATACTTGTGACCATCCAAGTACTATCTCCCAACAAACAGATGCCTTGAGAAAGGTCGGCGCATCTCCCGTCAAGGCGACCAAAGAAAGGTTTGGGTCCTGGAAAAGCAACTCCCCGTCAAGTCGACCGAAGAAAGGTTCGGGTCCTAGACAAACCAACTTATTGCTCTAACAGGCGACCGAAGAAAGGTTCGGGTCCTGGGAAGGCAATTCCCCGTCAAGGCGACTGAAGAAAGGTTCGGGTCCTAGACAAATCACTTATTGCTCCAATAGGCGACCGAAGAATGGTTCGGGTCCAGAAAAGCAATCTCCTCATGCAACAGGTAAGATGACGCCTTGATACTTGCCAAAACTCGGGGTTCACACCCTATCTCACTCACTCCCGGTAAGTAACTACAGGTATCTTCTTATCTGTCTTAGTATATGCAATGTTAAATTGCTCTTTTTCTGTATAGGACAATAGGTCCCAAATAAAGTATAATCTATTGCATATGTGTAGACAAAATTTAGGTATCAGGTTTGTCTTTGAATGCAACCTCTGCGAACTCACCTTCAAAGAGGGGCAGCTGTTGACACCTAAATTTCAATTAAGTTATTAATTAGGCCTTGTTTTCTTTTATTTCTCCTTTTTTTCATATAATAAATAATAAATAAAAGAAAAAAAAAACAAAAAACAAAAACAAAACAAAAGTAGAAAGAAAGCAGGAAAGCCCTCGCATGGGCCCGCGAGGCCCATTTCCACGTCAGCCCAACCCAGCCGGGTCTTCTTCTTCCTCGCGCAGTTGCAGCGC
The DNA here is from genome assembly GCF_016545825.1 of Eucalyptus grandis. Classification (NCBI taxonomy): domain Eukaryota; kingdom Viridiplantae; phylum Streptophyta; class Magnoliopsida; order Myrtales; family Myrtaceae; genus Eucalyptus; species Eucalyptus grandis. Next base: position 26,381,052 of record NC_052615.1, on the reverse strand, counting down.
ACGCGCAGAGGGCGCGACGCCGGAGCGGAGGGGAGGAGCAGCAATGACGCACGTGGAGCAGGGGGCGGCTGGCGTCGGATAAGAACGTGGGAGGGGCAGCTGGCGTTGGATGGGACGCCGGTTCGGCCGGCGGAGGCCGCTTGGCGCACGGGGACCGGCGGTCGAAGCTCCGTCGACCGGCTACTCCCTCGCCTATAAATAGGCCCCCGTTTCCGTTGTCGAAGGGGCACGCCAGAAGATCGCAAGCTTGGAAACTTCTTCCTGAGAGACTTCGGAGGAGGTTGAAGAGCGAGCGAGAGGAAGGCGAGCGAGAGAGAACTCGGGTCGCGAGTTTGGCTGACCTCCCACTGAGAGACTTCGGGGGAGGCTGCTGGCGAGCGAGTCCGAGGTGGTCAGATCCGGCCGGTGGAGGCTCGGATCTGGCCGAGGGGGAGAGATCCAGAGTGGAAGAAGCCGAGGCCATATAAGGTCGAAGCCGGAGAGAGGAGGTTCTGGAGGACCAGATCTGGGGAGCCGAAGCCTCGCCTTCGCCGACGCTGCTGCTCTGCCACCGTTCCAACGCCGTTGCCACGACCGATTCGCCCAAGCCACACCAGATCCAGAGCCGAGGAGTTGCTGTTGCTACCTCGCCGTCGTCACCTGCACCTATAGCCCCCTGTCGCCGCCACCGTTCACCGCCTTATTGCGCCGTTGCTGCAAACAGGTAACAGTAGGCGCCGCCACCGCCCCCAGACGCATCGTCGGCGTTGCTCGAAACCCTGGCCGCCTCCCCTGTCTGTCGTCGTCATCGCCATTGTCCCCTCTGCGAAACCCTAACCCCTGACCAAGGAGACCTGATACGTCGCCGTCGAATGCCGCACCACCGTCCGCCACGTCGCCGCCATCGTCAGGCGTCGCGCCGCTATCCAGTGACATCCCCAGTCCCTCCACCCGCGCCGCAGACGGATGGAGAAGCCAGCGACCTTGCGTCGGGTTGAGCAGGGTCGGGCGCGGTCGCGCGAAACCGGGTAGGGTTTCGCGAACCAGAGGCGGCCCGTCGTTGGGTCGGGCGTGGGTCTTGACCGGGTAGGGTTCCGGTCAATCTGGGCCAAGCGGGTTTGGACGCAGGTGGGCCGGTCTCATGCGGATAGGAACTCCTTTTGTTCCTTGGGCTTCGATTAAAAATTTTGGGCTGGGTTGTGTTGGGCTAGATTTTTAGTGGGCTAAAATCGGTTAGGTTTTTAAAAAAAAAAGGAAAAATCCCGGGCCGGGCCCCGCAACGCTGTGACATTACCATTACTTTATACGATCCAAGGATTTCGGATCGAAGTGGATCTAGAGCTTTTTACTTCCAAGTGAACCGACGAATAAATAAGTGGAACTGCTGTGACATTACCATTACTTTATACGATGACACTTGATTGAAGCAAAATTAACGAATAGCAAGGCATTGTGGGTAAGAAGGACACCGACCAAAGACAAGCTGTCACATTTTATGAGGCTAAACGATCGCATCATCAGGTGTAGCCATGTCCGTCGCAAAATTGTTCATCCAAAGAGCGTACTACCGAGCCGTATAGCAAGTTGTTCGTATAGCCGGGAATAAAAACCATAACTTTCATCATAAAAGCTTACATGCTCTTCAAAGAACATAAAGCAATCACGTGATGGAACCATAACACTTTTTCCAATTTTGCGTCCTTCAATTTTTGCGATGTACCTAAAGTTGCATCGTTACTGCGCGTCGCTCGCTAGTGTCTCGGTCCTCAAAGTTATGCGTCCGTTCTTTAGGGTGGTCCCCCGGGGGTCAAAAGTCCTCATTTGACTATTTATAATTTGTGCTTCTAAGTAGACCCCATAATTGCGTTTAAACTCCCCCCCAATTAAATCGTCACACTGCACTTTGAGCAATCTCCCTTTTTTTCTCAATTCTCAATGTTTTCATCCGCCATCATATTTCAAAAAAGTTCGGCCACAAGGGAATTTTTCAGAACCTTCTTGGAAGTATTTTGTAGGGCCGAGAACTCTTAATCATATCGAAAGCATTAAAAGAAGAGAAGTTGATACTTCTTTTTTGGTAGGTAGAAGAAAAAAAATTGGAGACAGGTATGCTAACGAGAGATCGCAGGCAAGATCTTTTTCTTAGCACCAGGGGTCATGAGCAAGACAAATATAGTTTTCCATTCTGAGTAAAACCTTCATGTGTAGAGATTTTTTGATTGCACGAAATTATATAGAAATAATGATTAGAAAATATCAAAGACATACGCGAATCTTCCGTCTATGTCAAAAACCTACCTCTACTTTTAAACGTACGAGTTTTCCACTTTGTCTTGGCGAAATTGCACCCCTTTATAAGTTTTTTTTTTTCCATTAAACTAAAAATTGATGGACCATATCTAGGTACCAACTAAAAGTTGATTTTTTTTATGAGAAAACAAAACATTTGGACTAAATTGGGATCCGACCTAATTTTTTTTTTTTATAAGACAAAAAAAGTTCGTGTCAAAATTTAGACCCAACATAAAGTTGATGCTTTTTCATGAGGCAAAAAAAAAAAAAAAAAAAAAGACCAGAATTGGGACTCTGAGATTTTTTTTTTTGGTCATATGATTGGGACTCGAGATAAAGTTGGTGTTTTTAAAGGGAATTATGCCCAAGTTAAAAAATCCATAGTCTTTTCCATGCTATCAATAATTGCAATGTTTATTTTCCAACTTTTTGCTAACTATTTTTAGATCAGATTGATGTCTCGTGTCTAATTGATTATTACTTGTTTTAAATATTTTCCTTTTTCTAAACTTTGTGTTTACGCATTTGATTTTATTTCAAATATGAAATACCCAAAATTTTCACAACTTACAGATCTCAATTCAGAGTCCCTATGATTTTTCCAAGATTCCTTAAACTTTTGACAGTATTTTTCCATAGTTGACGGAAAAGTCAGAGAGTATTCTTTCATGCACTTACAAATTCTAGAAGAAGTGTTTTTGTATTAAGTATCACTTCTAAGTTAAGTTGGCTTCGCCGAGCTACAACTTTCGGATCCGTCCCTGCCTCGAGTTTTGTCATCTGCCCATATTTGGCTTCCTTCTTATTGCATTAGTGTGAATCGTTGTTCTCAAGGTTATGGAATGCTTAAAATATTTAATGAAAAGAATGTCCTTTCAATTAAAATCAATTTGGCTTTAGATGGCGGAAAAAGAGTCCTCTTCCTCCAAAGGAAAGACTTTGAGGTTCAAAACTCCCGCGCACACCATGTGGCTTTTGTCTTGTCAAATGACTATGTTGGAGTTCTTAAACATTATTCATAGAAATAAAATTTTTATTTTCTTTTCATGAATCTAAATACGAAAATTATCATGCTTTTTAACCCCGGATAATCTATCTGAGGTTTTATCCACCCTGATAAGAAGACAATAAGGGTGGTACAAAACATAAGAGAAGATAAGTTACTTCTCATTCTCATCCTCATCCGGGCTATCGAAACGCGGTGTAAACACTAAAATTTCATTGAATTTAACAACATATCAACATAATGCATGTCTATTGATGTGCCTTATATTTGTTGTGATTTTGGGCCTGCCTCAAATGACCGGATTTACTCTTATAAAAAGTAAATATATTGTTTACACAAGTGCATCTCAACAATAAATAGGGTCCAGTATTGGTGTCATCAAACGTCATCAATAACACGAAATTCTCATTAGGGAAAGGTATACAATGCATCCGTTTATAATTTTTTATCGCCCTATAAAATAAACATCATTTTGAAGTGAACCCCTTTTCTCTTTTCATTTTCTGCTAGAGTAATTTTCTCGTTTTGGCAATGCACAACTTTAGTTTGCCCTCCAACTATAGAGGAGCAGGGAACGGGATAGCTATAGTTGTGCTTCGCCATGATGAGAATATTAATACAAATATCTAAGGTTGCTAGAAATTGAGTTTTATTTGTTGTGAGTGAACTTATTACAGGGGATGCATTATGTGCCTTTTATATAATGGGAGTTTGGTTCCATAGATGGTACCTGATGCCCCCAGGATTTCACATTACCAATTGCCAAAAGTGCAAATTTGGACAATTTGCAATTACATAAACATCCGTTTATAATTTTGGTAGGTTGTTTGAAAAGGTTGTGCTCGTAGCCATATTTAAACAGCCAGATGATCTAGGTCGTTATTGTTTGGGCAACAGCTACTAAATAATTGGAATTAGGTACTTGCCCTAATTCTCACACTCCTTTCTTTGAGCACTCTTTCTTCAGGAAATATCAACAATTCGAAAAATATTTACTAAAACAATGATTTGCTTATGAAAATAAATTGATGAATAGCATTTCAATCATCAACAAAAACGTTTAGCTCTAGATTATCATTGATAATAACAAGATTTTCCTATGACTAATTTTTCCAAAAAATATCAACAATCATTTTTGGAAAAAAATATTTAAAAATTATTTTCTTTTGTGAAACAAAGAGAAAAAAAAGTTTCTCATTGGTCGCCTAATAATATTGGGTTGTAACCACCAGGGTTTGCTCCAGTAGCCACCCTTCCATGTTGGAAGGAGGGGTGGGGGGTTCAAATCCCCACTTAGGGGGATTAGGGTGTGGACGATTTAGTTTCAAGCGTGTGTTTTGACTTCCATGCCCTGCAAGGAAAGTTAGAGTAAAAATAAAATATGACCAACAAAAAAGAAAAAAGAAAATATATATATATATATTTATTTATAGAGTTGTGTAAAATCTCCAGATTGGTAGGACCAACAAAAAAAGAAAAAAGAAAATATATATATAGATTGGGATCAAGCAAAAATATCAAATCAAATGAAACAAGAAGAAACTGCAAGAAAGAAAATAGAAAGTGGACAAAACAAACAGCTTCTAATGTTTAGTACAGAATCTCATCCTCCAAATTCAAGAAGAGCAACTCAAAAATATACGAACCCAATTACATAAGCAACTCAACTGGATTCGGTGATTCTCTAAATTTTCAGAGATCCATTATGCTCAAGCGACTTGATTGATCATAAAAAAGTAGTCATGCAAGCAGCAAAACGAACGGTTCAAACCTCCATTCGTCCTCTCGCATCTGTTAGTGGAAGTTGTAACTCTTCATCGTGATCGAACCCAAGCGCGCACCTGGGAAAAGGTCGTCGTTATGTTGATGCACGCTCCTGGGTCTCTTCTGCATCTTTCTCAGTCTCTTGCCACCCGCCAAGAATGCCAGATCCTCTTTGATTTCTTCACTCGACAGCGCCACCGGAAACTTCCTTGTCCTCTCTGGAATCTCCTTCTTGCTCTTCGTTTCTACGGCCGTGTCTCTCTCAGGATTGCGATGCCCTGGCCGTGTGTCCTTTCTTGGTCTCAAATCCCACGGCTCCCTTTTCTTCTCCTCGTCTTTCTCCACTGGACTTGGGTTGATTCGCGTAGTACTATCGTCGTTGTCGGCTTTTTCGCTTTTCAAAGAGACACGAAATACCAATCTCCCCTCGATCTCCAAATGTTTCTTCGCAGACATGTCTTTTGAAGAAACTGGGGAAACACCGGAGGTATTCTCGGGAGGAGAAACCGGAAGACCATCGCCTGCTTCCATGAATGACGAGCAAAACAATAGAAAATAAGATGGCGATTAGGGTTTGGTGGAAGTGAGAGTCCCAAATCTACAGTCCTAACAGACTTCGGCTTTTAATTTTTAAATGTTTCTAACTTCTGAAAAAATATCTGTTTTCAAAACTTGATTGGCAAGGAACAAAGAAAAAAGTTTCTTCAAACAAAAGTTGTTTTATTTTCTTTTTCCTTTTTTTCTTTTTTCCAAACAGAGGTTTCTGAATTTAACATTTGAAAGCTCTCTTAAAGTCCACATGTCAATCTTGTATTCAACAAATTTTGTAGGAGCGACTTTATATATTTATACCTGCAAAGGCACGTAAATAGTGTGTTTGTGCAAGAAATTGACATTTGAAAGATTAGGTAAAGTCACTTTATGTAAAGAATGTATTGATATAGATACACACAACAAAGAAAAAGTATTAATACCCATCGGAAGAAAAGATCACTTCAAGATTTTAACTTCCTTCAGGAAGGTTGTTCTAAATTAGAAAATATGAAAACAAGATAAAATTATTAATTTATTCATTTGTCAATGGACATAACACATGCAAAATAAATAAATGAGGATATTTAGAGGGGAAAAATAACTGTTCCTTTAAAGTAAGACTTTCTTTTTAATTTACACTAGTCCTTACGCACGCTGCATGCGAGTTAGATTATCTTTGTATCTGTTTGCTCAATCAACAAAACAACACGTGAGATTGCTTTGCGAATGCTTTATATGATATAAGTTGGTGAAATAGGACTGATAGGAGTTAAGAAAAAGGTCAATTTGTAAAATAATCAGGTACTGGCATTCTCTAAGTATATTATAATCAAGTTCACCTCCTTTCTCTCACTATCAACAAAGTGTACTCAGAGTTTTCTCTAATGGCCAAAGTTTAAGTACCCTCAAACCGTCTTCGTTTAATTTTACTCTGTTTCCTTCTACCTGTTCCCTAGTGGAATTTACCTCAATTCTAGCTTCTTTACTTTTCAAATATTAATTGATCTCACGACAAGTCACTTTCATCTCCTTCAGTTGTTATTCATTTATTGCCACATCACAAAGCACGGAAAATTCCAAATAAAAACTTGAAGTAGAGCCATTTTCTCAAAAAATAATCTAAAGTGCACTTTGTTTCCAATAAGGATTTGAAGTGGCAAAATCAACCATATCAAGACCTCAACTTGTTGGTTGGCCAAATATTTGTTGGTAGAGTTTTCTGATGACCAAAATGGGTTAATTTTGTTTGAAATTCCAAATTGATTAAAGATCGAGTTCTTCCTTTAAAATTTCATGTTTTCTTCTTCCTCTCCCATTACTACTGAAGCAAATTGTTCTCGCCTAATCCTCAGTTGCTCTGTGGCCACTCTTCATTGCTCCTCACCTGCTCCTCGCAAGCTCCCGTCAATCGTTAGGCGTCATCTCTCCTTTCCCAGGTAAGGTGTTCATACTTGGGTTCGAGCCAGATTTATTCATGACCAATGCCTTGATTCACTTATTGTTAGCTTTCAGAAGACCTAGACTGTCCGCTGATGTTTGACACCCGATTTATTCTAGATTCCTTTTGCTAGAATGCTTTGACTAATGGCTTGATTTTATACAGAAGCACGAAAGGACAAGAAGAATAATAAGCAAATCAAACATCTACCTAACCTGATGATAGAAGAATGAATGTAAAGATGATGTTAACTGCGTTCACTCCCATGTGGAGGAAGCCTAATGAATAACAAGCACAAAAAGGTTTGAGCCCATATGATAAGTCATATGGAGAAATAGCGTTTTTCACTATCTTTTAAATTATAGCCACCAAGAAGTAATTAGAGACGTAGTAACAAGAAAAAAAGAGAGAGAGAGAGAAAGAAAAAAATTGGTATTTGGAAGCTGGTATTGGAGATTGATTTGTGGTCCAATTGAGCTGAAATTTTGTCAATGTGTTCATGGCGCACTCTTCTTGAATCTATACTTGTTTGATTTTTGTCTAAAGCTCCATACACCAGGTTTTCTTGAATTGATCAAAACTTGCATTTTTGGTCAAATTTGTCTTTGATCTTTTGTGAAATTTATGTGTATTACTAAGAACGATGTTCTTAAGGTCTTTGCTACTATTTACCTCTAGTATTTATTAAAAAAGAACTTTGTTCACCCGATTTTTTCGATAGTGAAGATTTATGGGTGGACTATGGTCTAGTGGTTTTTTTATCTCCTCACACCAATGAGGTTTTCCACATAAAAAAAAAAATCATCTTGTGTTTGCATGTTTGATATTTATTTTGCTCTACTATATCGGTTTCTATTAGGTTTACACAAGAGAGAAGATTATTTTATTACGTTGCGTTAATCTGATATTGTCTAGGTTGTTACTATTCTCCCATCAAAGTGGTATCAGGGCTTTGGTTATTGCTTGATTTTGATGCCTTGTGTTAAACAATTGAAATGAATACAAGTAGAATGGTTACATTAAATGGTTCAAATTATCATATTTGGAAAAAAAAAATGTAAGATCTTTTATATGTGAAGGATTATTATCTGCCTGTATTTGTTGAAGAGAAATCGGAGAATAAAACTGATCATGAATAGTCTATATTTCATTGTCAAAAACATGGTTATTAGGCAATAGGCGGATGATAATGTTTTGAACCATATCATTGAGGAAACAAATGCACGCAATTTGTAGGATAAGCTCAAACAGTTATATGCTCAAAAAATTGGGGATAATAAGTTATTTATGATAAAACAAATGATGGCTTTGAGATATCAAGATGGTACTCGTTTGACTGATCATTTAAATTCTTTTTAAGGAATTATCAATCAGTTAGCTTCAATAGAAATCAAGTTTGATAATGAGATACAAGCGCTATGGTTGCTTGATACTTTACCAGACTCATGAGAGACGTTTCGAATGTCTTTGTCTAATTCTACCCCGGATAATACAATTATCATGGATTTAACCAAGAGTAGTATTTTGAATAAAGAGATCAGAAGAAAGACACAAAGATTATCCCTTTCACACTCTGATGCCTTAGTTGTTGAGAAAAGGGGAAGAAGTGAGTCTTGAGGTTCGAGAAATAAAGATAAAAGCACATGCAAACACAATAGATTTGCTAATATTGAGTGCCATTATTGCCATAAGAAGGGACATATTCAAAGGTTTTACTGTTAGTTCAAAAGAGATACACAAAAAGAGAAAGGTAAAGAGAAGAAAAGTGATAAAGACAACGATGACAATTATGTTGCTACACTTAAAAAAGACTTTTTCATTGTCTTTGATGATGATGCAATGAATCTTGTACATCATAAAAGCAGTTGGGTAATTGATAGTAGTGCATTTTTCATGCTACATCTCATATGGATTTCTTTACATCATACAAGTTAGGTGACTTTGGATCTATGAAGATGGGAAACAATGGGTTGGCTGAAGTCGTAGGCATTAGAAATGTGTGCCTAGAGACTAGTAATGGCATGAGGTTAGTATTGAATAATGTTAAGCATATACCTGATATTCATTTGAATTTGATATCCACAAGCAAGCTGGATGACAAAGGGGTATCGCAGCACTTTTAGTGATGGTCGATAGAAGCTTACAAAAAGTTATCTAGTTGTAGCTAGAGGTGAAAAATATTCTTCGTTATACAATATACAGGCAAAGTTGTCCACAAACAGAATTAATGTAGTAGATAGCAAAGAGAAAGTTGAGTTACGGCATAAGAGGCTCAGTTATATCAGTAAGAATGGTTTGTCAATATTGGCCAAGAAGAAACTTCTTTCAAGTATAAAAAGGTCAGTGCTGAAGGGGAATGCTCACTATTTAGCAGGAAAACAAAATAAAGTTGCATTCAAAAGCTTCACTCTTTCAAAAAATCAAGTATACTTGATCTAGTGCATTATGATGTTTGTGGACCTATGAAGATAAAATCACTTGATGGCTCAAGTATTAGATGCTTTTAAGTTGTTTCAAGCTTCATATGAGAGACAGACTAAAAAAAAAAGTTGAAATACATTTGAACTGATAATGGGGGAGAGTATATTGGATCTTTTGATGAAAATTGCAAACAACAGGGTATTGACATCAAAAGACACATCTCAAGATGCCTCAGTTAAATGGCTTAATTGAGAGAGTGAACAGGACACTGATTGAAAGGGTGAGATTTTTACTTTCACAGTCAAAGCTGCTAGGATCCTTTTGGGGTGAGGCTTTAAATACTGTTGCACATGTACTAAATCTTACTCCATGTATTCCTCTAGAGTTTGATGTTCCTAATAAAGTTTGGACAAGCAAAAATGTTTTTTATGATTATTTGCATGTCTTTAGGTGCAAGGCATTCATGCATATCCCCAAAGATGAGAGGTTTAAACTAGATGTGAAAACAAGACAATGCATATTTATTGATCATGGACAGGATATGTTTAGTTACAAATTTTATGATCTAGTTGAGAAGAAAATTGTAAGAAGTAAAGATGTTGTATTTATGGAAGATTAAACAATAATATATATTAAAAAATCAGAGATGATTTCAACACCACATGTTAGTGATGATTTGATTGATTTGGATTTAGTTCCTCTCACACATATTCCTGCACAGGTTGATGAGGAATAACAAGAAGTGAATGTTCCAGATAATGAACATGTCCTTGAACATGTTGAAACAGATAACATTGTTCTTGAACCAGAAGCTCCATTAGATGCTCCATTGAATGTTCCAGTCTGGAGATCGATTAGAGACCAACAACCTTCCACCAGATATTATGAAGATGATTATGTATTATTGACCGATGCAAGTGAACTAGAATGTTATACAGAAGTAATAAAAGATGAGTGCAAAAGTAAATGGCTTGATGCTATACAAGATGAAATGAAGTCATTTTATGATAATCATGCTTTCGAACTAGTAAAGTTGCCTAAAGGCAAAAGAGCTTTAAAGAATAATTTGATATAAAGGTTGAAGTGAGATTAAAATACTTCATAACCACGATACAAAGCTAGATTAGTTGTTAAGGGATTCAATCAAAGAAAATGTATTGACTTTGATAATGTATTTTCTCAAATGGTGAAAATGTCTTCTATCCATGTGGTACCAGGCTTGGCAGCTAGCCTAGACTTGGAGATTGAGCAGATGAATGTCAAAACAGCCTTCCTACATGGTGACTTACAGGAAGAGATATATATGGAACAACCAAAGGGTTTCAAAGTAAAATGGAAAGATGATTATGTGTGCAAACTAAAGAAGAGTCTATATGGCCTAAAGCAAGCACCAAGATAGTGATACAAAATGTTTATATTAGTTATGATAGAAAAGGATTATAAAAAGACTTCATCGAATAATTGTGTATTCATCCAAAATTTTTCTGATGATGACTTTATTATTCTCTTGTTTTATGTTGATGATGGCAAGAATGCCTCATGAATTGAGTTGTTGAAGAAGCAATTGAATAAGTCTTTTACCATGAAAGACTTAGGCATAGCAAAACAAATTCTTGGCATTAAAATTACCCGGGACAGAGATGCTAAGAAATTGTTCCTATCGCAAGAGAAGTACATCGAGAAGATTCTTTAGAAATTTTACAAGGACAAGGCTAAAGTGTTTAGTACTCTTCTTGCTGCCCACTTTAAGTTAAATGCAAAGCAGAGTCCTATGACTAATAAAGAGAAAAATGACATGGAAATTGTCCTATGTACTTCAGCAGTAGGAAGCTTAATACATGCGATGGTTTGTACACGTCTAAACTTAGCATATGTACTTAGTGTTGTTAATCGTTTTGTCAAATCCAAGTAGAGAGCATTAGAATGCAGTAAAGTGGATCATAAGGTATCTTTGAGGAACTTCTAGTTTGAAACTTAGTTTCGGGACTAGGAAACTTGAGTTAATTATATACACATATTTTGACTTGGCATGAGATATTGATACTCGTTAATCTACTTTTGGTTATTTGATTTCTTTTACCGATGGGGTTGTGTCATGAAAGTTAAGATTGCAAAAGTGTGTTACACTTTTCACAACAAATGTTGAATTTATTACAACAACCGAAGCTAGTAAAGAGATGCTATGACTGAAGAAGTTCTTGGAAAAACTCGAGTTCAGGCAAAAGAGGTATGTGTTATTTTGTAACAATAAAAGCGCGATTCATCATGGTAAGAATTTCTTGGTAAGAATTTATCTTTTCATTCTACATCGAAACGCATTGCTATTAGGTATCATTGTAAGAGATGTTCTAGATGAGAAGCTATTGGAACTTGAGAAAATTCATATGGACCATAATGGTTCCGATATGATGACAAAGAAGCTTGAACATTGCTAATTGATGTCGCGACCTCTTTTTTCTAGGCGCCCGCAATCGGGTACGAGCGCCTAAGGAGGCTAATGGCTCGGCTGAAATTAGTTATGCCCGGACTCTCCCAAGTCCACCAATTCACGACTTTAATAGTTTGAGTTTTTTTAACCTATAAATCAATTTTTAAAATGGAGTCGCCACTAACCAATTTGGGGTGGGTTGATTAGAAACCCAAGTGAAGTATCGGGAGAAATACTCACTCTTGCATAACCAGAGAAATTAGGATCGGGGACTTGATTACACTAGTTAATCACTAATGCTCTTCGGTACCTAATCTTGTTTAAACCCTAAGGCTTTTGGATTTTTGAGAGATTTTCCATGCATTTTGGGAGGAAAAACATTTTTTGAGTATTTTTCTCATTTTTGGACATAAAAGGGATTTTTGGTATTTTTGGTATTTTTTTTGGAAAAATACAAGTCATTTTGGCTTTTCTGAATTTTTGGCTTTTTTTTTGGAAAATATAAATATTTATTTAATATTTTTCAAAATATTTTTGGAAAATAAATTATTTTTGATTTTTTTCGATTTTTTTAGAAAATAAAACATTTTTCGACATTTTTTTTATATTTTTCGATTTTCTGGAAATTAAAACATTTTTAATATATTTTTTATAAATAAAATATTTTTGATTTTTCTTTTTTTATTAAAATATTACATAAAATAAAATAAAATAAAAAGGCGACCGGGTCGGATCCGCGGGTTGGGTCCGACGCGGTCGACGACCCAAAATCCGAGTTGGCCCGACTCGGATTTTTTGCTTTTTCTTAAAAACTCAGCCCACACACACACGGAATTGGGCCTATTAAAAACGATGCCCGGCCGAGTTCGAAAACCAGCCCGACGAGTGCAAGTCCGACCGGGAAACCCTACCGGAAACTGAAACCGGGTCGGACGGACCCGCGAGCCGACCCGGTTCCCAGCCTCCTTTCTCCTTCGCTCGCTCGCGGCGCCGGTGAGGGGGAGAAGCGTCACGGCGACGACAAGCGGGACGGCGACCACAACGGCGGCGACGACACGACCGACAGCGGCAACAAAACGGTTCCGGCGAGGATGAGTGAGGATGGGTCTGTGCTGGTGTGGCCAGCGGCGGCACGGTTTGAGAGGGGGGCTGTGACGGCGACTATGCGACCGGAGGCGACGGATACCTGGTGGTGGCTGACAAAGGGCTACAGTTACGGGCGGCGGATTGGCGACGGCGTCCCTGCAATTTCCAGATCTGGTGCAACCTTGGCGGGTTGGTCGCGGCACGTCGTTGGGGCGGGGACAGCGGCGAGAGATGAGCCCCTCTACTCTCGGATTTGGTGCGGCTTTGGGCGAATCGGTCGCAGCAACGGCGTCGGGATCTCGGTCGAGGCGAACGGCGGCGGCACAGCATTCGGCGGCAACAACAGCAACAAAAAAAAAAGATCTGAGGCGTAAATCTCGGCCGGACCTTCCTCGGCCTCGATCTTCTCTCACTCAGGCCAGATCCAAGCCTCCACCGGCCGGATCTGACCCTCTCAAAGTCGCTTGCCGCCTGCCTTCCCCGAAGTCTCTCGGTGGAGGGTGGGCTGAGCTCGCGACTCGAGCTCTCTCTTGTGCTCGCCCTTCGATCCTTCTCGACGTCTCTCAGTGAAGGATCTCCAAGCTCGCCACGCCCTTTGACGATGCTTGCGGCCACCTATTTATAGGCGAAGGAACTCCGGTCGACGGAGGGGTTCGGTCGCCGGCCTCAGGCTACCCACCGGTTCCGCTCGGCCGAACCGGTGTCCCATCGAGCTTTCCAGCGGCTCGCTCGGCATTAATGGCGCTTGATCTTATCCTCTCCGGCCGACGTCGGCCTACTCCCCTTGGCCGTAGGCTGTCCTTCGCACGCGTCGCCGGCCACCGCGCGTGAACTACAGAGGCGGAGAAAGATGGAGCGAGGAAGAAGAAGAGGGAAGAAGAAGAAGGAAGGAGGGTGGGGCCAAGCCGCACAAGCCCACGTGAAGAAAATTGGGGGGGGTTGCTTTTGTTTTTCTTTTCTTTTGTTTTTACTATTTTTTGTTGTTTTTGCTATTTATTTGGTTTTTTGTTATCTAAAAGAAATTAAGACCTAATTAAACCTAATTAAAATTTTAGGTGTCAACAGCTGCCCCTCTTTGAAGGTGAGTTCGCAGAGGTTGCATTCAAAGACAAACCTAATACCTAAATTTTGTCTATACATATGCAATAGATTATATGATATTTAGGACCTAGTGTCCTATGCAGAAAATGAGCAATATAACATTGCATATACTAAGACAGAGATAAGAAGATACATATAGTTACTTACCGGGAGTGAGTGAGATAGGGTGTGAACCCCGAGTTTTGGCAAGTATCAAGGCGTCATCTTACACGGTGATATGAGGAGATTGCTTTTCCAAGGCTCGAACCATTCTTCGGTCACCTGTTAAAACAATCAATGATTTGTCTAGGACCCGAATCTTTCTTCGGTCGCCTTGACGGGAGATTGCTCTTCCAGGACCCGAACCATTCTTCGGTCGCCTGTTGGAGTAATCAGTGGTTTGTCTCGGACTCGAACCATTCTTCGGTCGCCGTGATGGGAGACTGCTCTTCCAGGACCCGAACCATTCTTCGGTCGCCTGTTAAAACAATCCATGATTTGTCTAGGACCCGAACCTTTCTTCGGTCGCCTTGACGGGAGATGTACCGACCTTTCTCAAGGCATCTCATTTGTGGGTGCCTGATTTGTATCGAGGACACCAGTTGGTACCCGACCTTTCTCGGGAGATGCGCCGACCTTTCTCAGAGCATCTGTTTTGTTGAGGTGTCTGACTTCTGTCAAAGACACTGGTTGGAACCCGACCTTTCTCGGGGCATCGATTTGTGGGCTCGACTCCGTCGAAGACACCGCTTGGAACCCGACCTTTCTCGGGAGGATGCGCCGACCTTTTTCAGGGCATCGATTTGTGGGGCGTCTGACTTCTGTCAAAGACACTAGTTGGAACCCGACCTTTCTCAGGAGGATGCGCCGACCTTTTTCAGGGCATCGATTTGTGGGGCGTCGACTTTGTCGAAGATACCATTTGGAACCCGACCTTTCTCGGGAGGATGCGCCGACCTTTTTCAAGGCATCGATTTGTGGGGCGTCTGACTTCTGTCGAAGACACCAGTTGGAACCCGACCTTTCTCGGGAGGATGCGCCGACCTTTTTCAGGGCATCGATTACCTGGACATTCACAAGCATATCAAAGAGTACCTGGATATTCACAAGTACTAACATGAAAGATATTTGGGCTTTGCAGGCGTCGAAATGGGTATTTGGCTGACCATAGGCATTGAAGGGGTATTTGGATGATCATAATTATGAATTCTTGGGGATACCTGGACATTTGCAAGTATCGAAGGGGTACCGGACGATCACAGGTACAAACTATTTGGGGATACCTGGATGATCACAAGCATCGAAGGGGTACCCGGACGATCACGGGTACAAACTATTTGGGGATACCTAGATGATCACAAGTATCGAAGGGGTACCAGGACGATCACGTACAAACTCTTGGGGATACCCGGATGATCACAAGTATCGAAGGGGTACACCGGACGACCACGGTACAAACTCTTTGGGGATACCCGGATGATCACAAGTATCGACGGGGTACCGGACGATCACAGTACAAACTATTTGGGGATACCGGATGATCACAAGTATCGAAGGGGTACTGGACGATCACAGTACAAACTCTTGGGGATACCGGATGATCACAAGTATCGAAGGGGTACTGACGATCACAGTACAAACTCTTGGGGATACCTCGGATGATCACAAGTATCGAAGGGGTACTGGACTATCACAGGTACAAACTATTTGGGAAGAATCAAGGCATACCTGAGATATTCGTGTGGAAATATCGAGGATGGGTCTTGCATATACGTGAAGGTCTCTCACCTCCTGGTAATTGAGAATATTGAGGACGTGCCTCACATATTCATGAAGGTCTCTCACCTCCTGGTAATGGGAATGTCGAGGGCGTACCTGGGGTATTCATGAAGGTTTCTCACCTCCTGGTAATTGGGAATATCGAGGGCGTGCCCCGCATATTCGTGAAGGTCTCTCACCTTCTGGTAATTGGAAATATCGAGGGCGTACCTGAGATATTTGTGAAGGTCTCTCACCTCCTGATAAAGGGGAATATCGAGGACGTACCTAGGATATTCGTGAAGGTCTCCCACCTCCTGGTAATTGGGAATATCGAGGGCGTACCTGAGATATTCGTGAAGGTCTCTCACCTCCTGGTAATTGAGAATATTGAGGACGTGCCTCACATATTCATGAAGGTCTCTCACCTCCTGGTAATGGGGATGTCGAGGGCGTACCTGAGATATTCGTGAAGGTCTCTCACCTCCTGGTAATTGGGAATATCGAGGACGTACCTGAGATATTCATGAAGGTCTCTCACCTCCTGGTAAAAAGGGAATATCGAGGGCGTACCTGAGATATTCGTGAAGGTCTCTCACCTCCTGGTAAAAAGGGAATATCGAGGGCGTACCTGAGATATTCGTGAAGGTCTCTCACCTCCTGGTAAAAGGGAATATTGAGGGCGTGCCTCGCATATTCATGAAGGTCTCTCACCTCCCGGTAAATGGGAATATCGAGGGCGTCACCTCGAGATATTCGTGAAGGTCTCTCACCTCCTGGTAAAGGGGAATATCGAGGACGTGCCTGAGATATTCATGAAGGTCTCTCACCTCCTGGTAAAAAGGGAATATCGAGGGCGTACCTGAGATATTCGTGAAGGTCTCTCACCTCCTGGTAAAAAGGGAATATCGAGGGCGTATCTGAGATATTCGTGAAGGTCTCTCACCTCCTGGTAACATAAACTTGAATATAGCACGAGGCTTACCTGGATGGCCGCAGGCACTTAAAAGGGGTGGAACACCTGGATAGCTACAGGTGTACAAAGTACTGGAATACTTGGATGAACACAAGTATTTAATGATACAACATGGGACCACTTAGTTGGTCCAAGTGTAAGAAAGCATACCTGGGTAGGCGCAGGCACACAAAGCAGTGGAATGCTTGAACAACTGCTATTATTTGGGGACAACTTGGGCAAGTTGAGTGTCATGAAAAGGATGTACCCGGACAACGGTGGGTACTTGACGATATGGGGATACCTAGACAGCAGTAGGTATTCCAAGAGATACTTGGTCAGTTACAATTATCAATACTCTGGGGACAACTTGAACATGTCGAGTGTTAGGAAAATGGAGTATCCGAACGGTGACCGGTACTCAAAGACAGCAGGGATACCTAGACAGCAGTAGGTATTCAACGATAAAGGGATACTTGGTCACCACAAGTATCAATACTTTGAGGACAACTCGAATAGTCGAGTGTCGGGAAAAAAAGAGTATCCTGGACGGTGGCCGGTACTCAAAGACAATGGGATGTTAAGACAATTGCAAGCACCCAAACTCAAGGGACAACTCGAATAGGTCGAGTGTCAAGAAGAGAGTACCTGGATAGTGATAGGTACCTTAAGACCAATGGGGACAGGGATATGCTTACCTGGCAATATCTCTGATTTCTGAGAGTATGTCTACTATTTGCACAATATGCACACATGATTGTATATGCTGTAAATAAATGAGATTCATGCATGATAACTTTGTCAGTTTTGCATCTTTTGATTTCCATTGGGGAAGATTTTGAAAGACAACCTTCATTTAGAATGTAGATGTCTTGAGCGTGCCAGATGAGGGACTTTCAGTCTGAAAGGACTTTCCGCTCACTCTCATGGAAAAGGCTATCCTGACCATTGATGCAGGATTCATAAGGACCACACTATCTCACCGTCATCATGTCGGGGGGGTCCGAGTATTCTCGCAAACGATACAACTTTACCAATGTGAGAGGTCTTTGTTGAAAATGTGATGAAGTCTTGGTCAGTAGTTCATCAAATGGGACCATCAAGCTTGAAGCCGATGGACGAAAATGTTGCACGATCATCTCCGGGTTTACAAGTCAAGAACCCTGCGAAAAGAGATAGAGTAATCTTGCTCGTACTTCTCCGAGCGATGCTTATAGACATATGAAATCCTACGTTAATTGAAGTGCTCCTAGTCTGAAGAGACTTTTACAATGGGATGCAACGTAGGCTTGATTCATGTGTAAAAAGGTAGAGCTGGTGATTGCCTTGGCATTTGTCACCAGTCTTTCTTCTCACTGTCAAATGGAGGTTCTATGGACCACAACAGCAATATTTTCTTGGCTGCATTTTTGACTAGGGGGCATTGGCCTTGCTTTTACCAGGCACACTGCTTTTTTCATGCCCCTATTTTTATTCCAGTTCTTCTTTTATGGGCATTGACCTTGCTCTTACCAGGTACACTTTGCTTTTTATGCCCCCGTTTTTCATTCTTCGACGTTAGAGGAACTAGCCTAGGCAAGTTCAATCACGACACTGTTGTTAGACTCTTGAGTCTTCGTCTTCAGCTAGCGCTCCGAGCTATGGTAATAACTTCTGTTTTGTCTCAATGTGAGGGTAAAATTACAGACTCACTTGGGTTGTACAATGAATACAAGTGCATAGAGAAAGAATTGCTCTTCGTCATTCTAGGGCACTTAAATTAATGTGAGTGTTCATATGCAATAAAGACACCCAAAGATTGATGCAAGTGCGAGCAAGAAAATTTCTATCTCTCTTCTCACCTTGTGATGCTTTGCTTCGCTTCTAATCCGCCCGGTGTAGGGGTTGTTCTTGACGGGGTATGAGAGAAGCTTCACCAATGTATGGGGCTCAATAGGGTGAGCGATGGAATGCCTCTCACTATTTTGGTTATCGTACCATTCGCGAGAGAACTCTTTACCCCGCAGCCATGGAATCTTCGCACTCATCTCACAAGTGTATAGATGGGGGACTGTGTATAGGATATGGCTTGCCTTTCATCGTTCTGACGTGCCTTATTCAGCATGCTCAATTAATCTTGTATTCTTCACTTAGCTGTCTATTCTGATAATCCTCAGTGGAATCAGTGATTTAGACAGCCAAAATCATCATGCGGAATTCATCTGGAAAAGGCATGCAGTATTTTAAATGTGAGAGTTCGTACTCTTCAAAACAAGTGAATGTTTTTTACTCGAAAAAGACCATATTGACAACTTTAGGAGTTAACATAATGGTGTTTCCAAATATGTTAAATTTTGAACATCAAAAGGGTTATTCGCAAATGGGTGTCGATAGTCATCCCTATTGATTAGGGATATGACTCATGAAGGATCAGCCGGGGTTGGGAATCTGATCGGGCATCTCTGCTTTTGCCCCTGCAGAAGAGAAGATGTACAAGTAGATCAATTAGTCTGGCCAAAATCAAATGTGAGTTGAGGCCTGAAGATTTTCTGTCATTTGCTTTGGCAATACTTGAGACGCCATTTTGCTTGGGAGAGTTTGTCATGCCTCTCATTTGATTTGTGATTTTTGTTTTTGACAGTCAGTTAATCCTGCAACAAACAAGACACGCTTCTCATTGATTCGTTATCCTTGCTTTTGACAGTCAAGTGATCCTGCAACAAACAAGAGGGAATGCGTTAGTCATGAACTCTTTTCAAGAGTCAAATAATTGGAATCGATACAACTTTACCCTTCACTGGTTTGCAGATGATTGGGTGAACCTGAAGTGACAGGGGGACATGAAGTCCTATGTCCCTTGTTTCGTTAGGTCAATTATTCTCCGAATTGGCTCTGGATGACATGTCTTTTTACACGAAGCCGGGTAAATTTGATGTAGGTCATTTCCATGTACTAGCTTGGCCAATATTGATTTGCCTAACCATCAAATTTGGCTCTTGAATCCCGGTGCTTCCTACCAATAGGGGAATATGTCAAAAGTGAATTCAAAGAGGGGGAGTATTGGAAACGATACCAAATTACTCTTCTCCAAAGTTTGTATTTGCTGACTCCGATGATGTTTGAATGTCGATGACAACCTTTTCGTCTTGGCATAGTTTGACATTTCTTTCGATTGGCCTTCCTCACTTGTGACCATGTATGCATGATTGCTGGTTGTTGATTCATCTTCAACACCTTCCTTCTGTGGAATTTCTCCTTCTGTCTTTAACTATAGCATCATTGGGCAAAAGTCATGTACCTCAAGCTTCTATGGAATCTGAGATGGACAATCAAAACCTCTAATTCTCCGATGGCAATCACTTCTTGCGAGAGCATGCGTCTGAATAGGAAGTCAGGTTTCTAGGTCCTCATTTTGAATACGGGCTAGAGACCGCTTCAACTGTCTGGATTTCTTCCCTGTTGACAGTAGCCAATTCAAAGAGAAAAGATCCCCTCCTTGTGCTTTTGGGCTTTGTCGAAGCTGGAAGTCCCGTTGATGAAACCATAACACCTGGTTGCTCAGGCACATTGTGGGGAAAGGATATTGCTCTGGCTTGTGAAGGAGTTGGGCAGGAGCAAGGTGGAGTATATAGAGCTCTTGGGAACGGCTTGATTCCAACCGTATGCCCGTACCTATTACGTCCTTCTTTGAAGTGGGATGATATTTTTTGTTTGCCCCATTGTCTTCTTGAAAGGGTATTTTTGAATTTGGCGAGCTCACATGATGTGCCAGTTTCAAATACCTTTTGTCACACTAAATCAAAGAGGATGATGTTCTGAAACATAAAGTGAGAAGGTCGAAAGACAAATGTGCTTAAATTTATCATGTTCTTTTGACAAAAGCTTTTCGGCGATGAAATATATATATTTTTTATTTTCAAAATGCATCTTTGGGGGAGAAAAAGCATGAGGAAGCCCAGCCCTCAGTATTCTCCTTGGATGATATATTTTTTCATGGTTGGATAGCATCACCGGGCTGGTTTGGAGTACCGCCTCATGCTCTTAAAACAAAATATTATAACTGTACAATAGAGTACTTGGAATGGAAAATACAACCGTAGCACACTAGATAAGATAAGAAACATGAAATTATAAAAACAAGTAAAACCCATGAAAACTCCCGTGTAAAGGAGTGCTTTGATAGTGTTGGTTACGAAATCAAGCGCTTTTGAGTTCCTCGCCTCCAGTAGACTCGAAGTATTCACATGAGATGACCACTTCATTGAAGCTATGGAAATGCAACCCATACAACCAACAACGATGCTTGCGAGGTAAAACCCCTATGAATAGCTTTATCATTTCTTCTTCAGCCAATTGAGGGTAAGTTTGCATCATAAAAGTCTCCCACCTCCTTGCATATGCTCGGAAATCCTCCATTGGTCTTCTTCTGAAGTGAACTAAGTTCTGACAAGGCACTTCAGTTCCAATCTGGCTTTGATACTAAAGCAAGAATGCAGAAGACAACTCATTCCAATCTCTCATGAGATAGATGTCTGCTGTGACGAACCATTACAATGCAGACCCTGTAAGACTTTCTTGGAAGGCCTGAGCGGTGAATGACATCGGGCCATAGTACCGACTCATTTCAGCATGGAGATACTGCAAGTGGGCCACGGGGCAAGTCGTGCCGTTATACTTACGGAGATTGGGTATCCACATTTCTATGGGGGTCATGATCCTACGAGGGCAAAATGAGCCTGATATGTCTTGATTAGGCCACTGGTTTTCCCACCGCATATATGTTGTAGTGGTGAATTTTTCTGTTTCAGGGGAGTTGGATTCTACCGAGATTACCCCATTGCTTTCTTCTTGGTCAAAATTCCCGAATGAGGATAAAGTATTGAAGCTATCCTCATGGTCAGAGGACAAGCTTAGTACTTCGTTAGGATCGTAGCGGATAAAGACGTATGCTTCCTCTTCGACGGGCCTTCATCCCCTGGATGAGAGTAGAAAACGATTATATGATGAATCGTCGCCATTGTCGAAATAACGCTGGAAGTCCTTGGGATTGTATTCTGGAGCCGGGAAGTCTTCAGGGTTGTACTCTAGGGGATTGTAGCCTTCAAAGCTGTATTCTTGAGAATGCTCGAAGCCTTGGTGCGGAGGCTCATCAGCAGGTGCTGTATTGATTTGCTTAGGCTTTCTTTTCTTGGCTTCTGGTCTAGACCTTTTGAGTAAGGCCCTTCGTTTTGCCAGCTCGATTCTCAAAAGGAAGTGAGAGACATTGGAGTTTCACTATCGATTCACTTCCCAAGTTGATAGGGGTTGGTATTCTTTGGACCCTAGCTCTTGGAGTAAGCTTGGGAGTTGTCCAAATGTGCCCCCGGTCTTGAACAGTGCTCGTGTCTTTGATCTCATACAAAGGCTCCTTGCCTTTCCTAGTGGGAAATTTTCCAGTAACAGGGTGTTGTTCAGCTGCCCATTTATCATGCAAAGCTTCATTGACATGCTCTTCTCCTATCTTAGCGACTAACGGTTCCTCGTGCTCCGCGATCATCAGTTCTTTGTAGGGCAAGGCTATGTTAGGGCTGATGTCAATATCATATTCTTGGTAAAAAACATGAATTAGTTCCCTCCAGGTTTTAAGGGGACTAATCTTCCTAACAATGTACCATCGCAAGGCAGGGGCGGTCAAGCTCGATTGGTATGATTGAATCATCCTTCGGACCAGGTAGGCCTGCAAGTAAGTCTCTGGGCGGGAGGTATCAGCGTACCTTTCGCATTCAGGTGCTTTGAGTTTTTCGGGGATCTCAATGCCGGCGTAATTGAACAGGTCCATGGGATTATGCTCCTGCAGCTGGCTTAACTTTTTCATGATCCTTTCAAACTATCTATGGTACTGGCTATTTTCTGGCAAATTTGCAGGTGTCATGACTGTGTTTGAGGCAACTATAGAGTTGGGCTCAGCTTGAGTGGATTTCATTTGTCTTGAGAGTTGTTGAAGGACAATGGACATCTGTCCTACGCCGTCTTCAATGTTAATAAGGCGATTTTGTACATCATTCTGATCGGGCCCTAATGCATGAGGCCAGTCGCAAGCTATTGGTGGCCGGCGATTCATAATTACCTGTTCGTTGCGAAAACAATGAATGAGCATGAAAGTAAACAAAGATTGACCCATGGCAATGGTCTAACTGCTTTTTTATTTATCAAAAGAGGATTTATAGACTGCCAACTCCTAACATCTAGAACTTAAAATTGAAAAGACAGGATGAAATACTAGATATTAAACAAGAGTCCCTAAACAATGGGACAGAACTTTCACACTATTCACACTAAGGGGCACATGATTGCTAATTTATATGCGACGGGGAGCCTTGTTCTTGCGCGGATGCTTGCTTTCTTGGGCCGGCTCTGAGGTGTGCATCCAGTCCATTCCCAAATCCCTCTCCATGAGCTCTGCTTGCTCGTGTTGGCTACTCTCGCTGATCGAGTGAGGGACTAATGGCTTCCATCTTGTCGGGATGCGATGGTTGTGGATGTAGGACATGGAGGCGTGGTGAGCTTTTTCTTCTCCCTCAAGCCCTTCAGGTACCACGATCCTTTTGCAATGGCACTTGTCCCAGGTTTCCTCAGCAATAGAAATTTCGATTGCGTAGTCACGGCTTGCGTTGAAAAGAACTGGAGGGATCATCCTCTTGAAAGGCGGTGGGATCTCCTGAAGGGCTCCATATTGTCGTGCTACTCGATACGGGTAATAGGGAATGGCGCCGGTGAGGCCGAGCAATGGAATTGGACGGGTGCGTATGAAAGCAAAGCGAGCTCTCTTTTCATGGAACCAACCAGCACACCATTGGAATGCCTCAGGAGCTGGGTCTCTTAAGAAGTTTACCCAATTTAAACAGCTTTGATTGGGAATGTATGGTCCTAGAACCATAAATTTTGTAACGGATTTTCAAAAGCATTTGTTTCAGATGATCGCATAAAGTTTCGAAATTCGCTTAAGTGAGAAAAGAACCAGACTTGTAAAATTTCAGGAGAGGCTCGCATGATTTTCTCTGAGTTGTCTTTAAAAAGATTAAAGGACAAGAATGTTTCAGTTAAAATCATGTTGACATAATTTCCCCCTCTCAAGATCTGATCAACTATCCATGCCATCTTGGGAGTTATGGCATTTCTTTGATGGGGAAGATGATGAGCCCGAAAAGGCCAGAGGAAAATCTCACTTTTCTGGGTCATAGGCTGATTTTGGAAACACGCATTCATAAATTCCAGTGGGCAGGTTTTATGGTTATCTTCAAGAATTTGTATCATAGTATGGACTTCAGTTCTTAAAAGCCGTGCTAACCCACGTATTGGGATGATGCCTGTCGATGACCTGACAAGCTTTTTCTCAAGAGGCATTCCAGTGATGATGCTGTATTCTTCCAGGGTTGGGGTTAGCTTAAACCTACCGAATATAAAAGTAACTGTCTTCGGGCACCGAAATGTGCCATGGCTTGTATGACTTCGGGACGAACAGTGATTTGGATCAATGATAGGAGATGACCGACTTTGGCCTTCACGCGCTCTTGGGCAACCGATCTAATTGACCCCACCATCTGAAGAGCTCCGCCTTAAGAGTAGGAATGAACTGGATATCGTCTTTCCCCATCGCATATAAACTGGGACTTGAAAAGCTTATCCTAAATTGCCATGGGCCAAATAAAAAGACTGAGTAACAGTAAAGAAATCACTTTGCTTTTAAAGAAAAATGGCAAGCACAAAGACATGCGCATGGGACGTGTGGCTCGATATCTAACTGAGAAGGATTGGTGAGATTAAAAGGATATCCGCCCGTTGCAGTCTCGCGTTAGCAGCATACCCTCCTAACCTCGGCTAAGAAATTCGAGGAAAAGAAAGGCAACCTCTACATCGCAGTCTCGTGTTCGAGGTCGTATCTTTCTTAACACCATCCTAGAAATCCTATGGCGGCCCAGGTCCGGCGGCCGGGTTGTGTGTGTCATGTGTAGTGCTAATTAAGGATGCACAGCAGTTTATAATCACAAAATATTTTATTTTGACAGAATGAAAAAACTTTAAGCTATTACCCTGCACAAAAGGAAAAAACCCAAGTCAGCAAGGCATTTAATCAAAGATAAAATGGCCTAAGTCCTCACAGTCCCCAGCGGAGTCGCCAAGCTGTCGCGACCTCTTTTTTCTAGGCGCCCGCAATCGGGTACGAGCGCCTAAGGAGGCTAATGGCTCGGCTGAAATTAGTTATGCCCGGACTCTCCCAAGTCCACCAATTCACGACTTTAATAGTTTGAGTTTTTAACCTATAAATCAATTTTTAAAATGGAGTCGCCACTAATCAATTTGGGGTGGGTTGATTAGAAACCCAAGTGAAGTATCGGGAGAAATACTCACTCTGCGCAACCCAGAAATTAGGATCGGGGACTTGATTACACTAGTTAATCACTAATGCCCTTTCGGTACCTAATCTTGTTTAAACCCTAAGGCTTTTTGGATTTTGAGAGATTTTCCATGCATTTTTGGGAGGAAAAACATTTTTGAGTATTTTTCTCATTTTTTGGACATAAAAGGGATTTTTTGGTATTTTTGGAATTTTTTTGGAAAAATACAAGTCATTTTGGCTTTTTCTGAATTTTTTGGCTTTTTTGGAAAATATAAAATATTTATTTAATATTTTTCAAAATATTTTTGGCCTTTTTTATGAATTTTTGGCATTTTTTGGAAAATAAAATATTTTTAATATTTTTCAAAATATTTTTGGAAAATAAATTATTTTTGATTTTTCTCAATTTTTTTAGAAAATAAAACATTTTTCGACATTTTTTTATATTTTTCGATTTTCTGGAAATTAAAACATTTTTAATATATTTTTTATAAATAAAATATTTTTGATTTTTCTTTTTTATTAAAATATTAGATAAAATAAAATAAAATAAAAAAGCCGGCCGGGTCGGATCCGCGGGTTGGTCCGACCCGGTCGACGACCCAAAATCCGAGTCGGGCCCGCGTTGCGGGCCCGACTTAGATTTTTTGCTTTTTCTTAAAAACTCAGCCCGTTTAGACACACGGAATTGGGCCTATTAAAAAGATGCCCGACCCGAGTTCGAAACCAACCCGACGAGTGCGTCCGACCCGGAAACCCTACCCGGAACCGGGAAACCGGGTCGGACGGACCCGCGAGCTGACCCGGTTCCCAGCCTCCTTTCTCCTTCGCTCGCTCGCGGCGCTGGTGAGGGGGAGAAGCGTCACTGGCGACGACAGCAGCGACGGCGGCCACAACGGCGGCAACGATGGGCTAGACGGCGGCCACAACGGCGGCGACGACACGACCGACGGCGGCAACAAAACGGTTCCGGCGAGGATGAGTGAGGATGGGTCTCATGCTTGGTGTGGCCGGTGGCGGCACGGTTTGAGAGGGGGGGCTGTGACGGCGACTATGCGACCGGAGGCGACGGATACACCGTGGTGGCGACAAAGGGCTATAGTTACGGGCGGCGGATTGGCGACGGCGTCCCTGCAATTTCCAGATCTGGTGCAACCTTGGCGGGTTGGTCGCGGCACGTCGTCGGGGCGGGGGACAGCAGCAGAGATGACAGCCCCTCTACTCTCGGATCTGGTGCGGCTTTGGGCGACCGGTCGCAGAACGGCGTCGGGATCTCGATCGAGGCGAACGGCGGCGGCACGCGTTCGGCGGCAACAACAGCAGCAAAAAAAAAGATCGAGGCGTAAATCTCGGTTTGGACCTTCCTCGGCCTCGATCTTCTCTCACTCGAGCCGATCCGAGCCTCCACCGGCCGGATCTGACCCTCTCGAAGTCGCTTGCCGCCTACCTTCCCCGAAGTCTCTCAATGGAGGGTGGGCTAAGCTCGCGACTCGAGCTCTCTCTTGTGCTCGCCCTTCGATCCTTCCCGACGTCTCTCAGTGAAGGATCTCCAAGCTCGCCACGCCCTCCGACGATGCTTGCGGCCACCTATTTATAGGCGAAGGAACTCCGGTCGACGGAGGGGTTCGGTCGCCGGCCTCCGGCTTACCCACCGGTTCCGCTCGGCCGAACCGGTGTCCCATCGAGCTTTCCAGCGAAGCTCGCTCGGCATTAATGGCGCTTGATCTTATCCTCTCCGGCCGACGTCGGCCTACTCCCCACGGCCGTAGGCCGTCCTTCGCGCGCGTCGCCGGCCACCGCGCGTGAACTACAAAGGCGGAGAAAGATGGAGCGAGGAAGAAGAAGAGGGAAGAAGAAGAAGGAAGGAGGGTGGGGCCAAGCCGCACAAGCCCACGTGAAGAAAATGGGGGGGGGGTTGCTTTTGTTTTTCTTTTCTTTTGTTTTTACTATTTTTTGTTGTTTTTGCTATTTATTTGGTTTTTGTTATCTAAAAGAAATTAAGAACTAATTAAACCTAATTAAAATTTTAGGTGTCAACAATTGATAGTATGGATGATGAATCCCTTCACATCGTCGTGAGCAGGAGATTGTTAGCTAGGTTCACTCCCATGTGAAAGAAACCCAATGAATAGTAAGCCCAAACGGCCTCGAGCCTATATCACAAGTCATATAGAGAAATAAGATTTCTTGCTATCTTTGAAGTTGTAGTTGCCAAGAAGTTATCAAAGACGCGGTAACAAGAGAGGAAGGGAAAGCAAAAATCTAATGTTTGGGGATTAGTCTTATTTACATTGAGCTGGCATCGGAGGTTGATTATGATCCGATTGAGTTGAAATTTTGTCAGTGGATTCAAGGTGCACTCTTCCTGAATCTGGGATGGTTTGATTTTTGTTTGAAGCTCCCTATACCAAGTTTTTCGTCAATTGATCAAAACTTGTATTTTTGGTTAGATTTATTTTTTATCTTGTATGAAATTTATGCGTATTGGCAAGAATGATGTTCTTGATGTTTTTGCTACTATGTATCTCTAGTATTTACTAGAGAAGAACTTTGTTCACCCGATTTTATTGATGGTGAAGATTTTTGGGTGGACTTCGGTCCTGTGGTTTTTTTATCTCATCACATCAAGAAGGTTTTTCACATAAAAAAATTGTCTTGTATTTGCATGCTTGATATTTATTTTGCTCTATATATTGGTTCCTATTATGTAAAACTCTTACATGCAATTTACTTACTTTACCATATATTTGGTCGGTCCATGATAGGTATAGGTTGGTCATGAATGTAATACCATGGTTATTTCGATTTAGAAGTAACAATGATTGAGTCATATAAAAACAAAAGAATTTTTTTTTTTTAAGTATGTGCTTTCAATTTAGGCATTCATTTTCCTAGGTGTCTTAGGTCATTATTTTCCTAAGAAACTTAACGTCGTTTTCATGGATTAAAAAAAAAAAAAAGACAATTTTTTTGGAAATTTTTCAATTCATGCTTTTCTATCTTGGTTTTGGGGAATTTAATATCCTTATTTTCCCGACTCATGTTTAGGTCGGTCATGTCTTTCCTAGTTCATTTCATAGGAACTCCCATTCATGTACAAATATTTTTGTGAAAAATGGAAAAGAAAAATTTAAAAAAAGAAAAGAAAAGAGATTAGACCTATATCATGGGTTAACTTTGTCTTGATATGCCTCGTTTGTTTCCAAAATAAGTGATTACAGATCGTCTACGTTCGTCAATCTGAACTCGCTCAAGAGGTAGAGCAAAAATGGCCGAGGAGGATATGCCAAGTCACGTTGCGACCATAAAAATGAGATGAAACAAGTCTTTGAGCAAATGGAGGGGTGTCTATGTAGACCAAACTTATTCCTACTCCACCACCAATTAAAGTGGTAGTGCCACAACCATCCAATAGCAATAATCAAGGCATGAGTGGAGATGATAATATGCCTGAATTAGAGGATGATCCACCCTGGAGTTTCCCTCTAATCAACTTGTCCGTTTAGGCGAAGATCAAAGTGCCAAAAAAGTTCAAAATGCCAAAGTTTGAGAAGTATAATGGCACTTCTTGTCTAAAACCCACTTGCAAATGCACTACGTGTGGATAACTCAATATGTCAGCAATAAGCCCCTCATAGTCCAGTCATTCCAAGCAAGCTTAACTGAACCTATACTGAAATGGTAAATCATGAGAAATATAAACTTCCTCAAGACTTGGGACAAAGTAGCTTATGCATTCACTAGACGATACAAGTTCAATCTTGACATCACTGCCTCCTATGAGGATCTCGAGCGTCCTAAGAAGAAGAGAGTGAATTATTCAAAGAATATGTCGCGAGGTGGAGAAAACTAGTTACTCCAATTACTCCAGAGCCTATCGAGAATGAGTTAATTAAATTGTTCATCAAAACCTCCTGTGTAAATACCATGCTCAAATGACCAGTACGAAAGTCGATACATTTAACGAACTCATATTTGTAGGAGAGCGGATCAAGATAGGGTCATGAGATGAGTGGTTCACCGGGCCATCCTCGTCAAGCAAAATGTTTACTGCAAAGAAGGAAGGACTCCCCCACAGACATGAACATGACCTACACTCAGCCAAACCATGGGAATACCAATCGAACCAAAATGATTCAGGTGGCTAGGGCACAACAATAGACCACTGGTCATGAGCCTTCTCCTCGGCAATACAATAGGAGACAATTCACTCTTCTCCCTAGGTCTCTATCTTAGGTGCTGGCAGTTCTCTAGAAGAAGGGTTCGCTTACTGGTGAGGCAAAGCAACCTAATCTCAAACGGACTTAACTATGACTTGTCCAAGAAGTGTGATTACCACATGGGCTATGGGTATTCAACTGACAAGTGCTTCTGTTACTACGTTTTACTGTCCCTTCTTCGCGAAGACATTTCACCAGAAAAGAAAAAGAGAGAGAGAGAGAGAGAGAGAGAGAGCAGACATCTGGCTCATCAAAGGGTTGACGAAGTCTGACAAAAAAAGAAGAAAAAAAGGAACGTTTGACGAAGGTCCCCTTCACTATTTCCTTCTCCCATCCTCTACTTTTTTCCTTTTTGCCCTCTATGTTTTCTCTTGCGATCTCTTCTTGTTTATCTTTTTGCCGAAATTCTCACATTTACGTGATTTTTGGAGGATTTACGCGAAACCTTTTTTCCCATTTGTGGGCATCTTATTCGAGGTTGTTGAAAATTGGCAATCCATCTCTTGTCCGAACTGGAGAAGCCTGGAACTCCGTGAAAAGCAAGCAAATTGAGAAATACAAAGCTGTGCAGAACAGACCATCAGATTCTCAAGTGGTAAAAAAGAAGTCAATTATGGCTGCCAAACTAAATCTTGTAAACAAAGTCTGAAAATCGGTGCATGTAAGTCGGTGGATGGCTCTATAAATAGAGCCTTTATTGATTTGTGGATTGTGTTGGGATCATTAAAGTACAGCTCCATACCACTATACTTTTCCACCATTACTCCTCCAACTACATACGCAATACCATTTCCATAAACTGATGAGACTATCTTGCATTGTTTCCTTGTCCATCTCTACAAAATATATCTTGCAAACATATAAACATGAGCAAAAGTACGCTTCAAGTGCCAAAAGTTGGCACAAAAGACACTTAAAGTGTCAAAAGTTACGAAAGTGATACTTAAGTGCTAAAATTGGAGATAAATGGATCATTTAAGTGTTAATTCGACAAAAATGTTGACATGCACAATTTCCAGTGAAGTAAGTGTAAAATGGTGTTGTTTTGCACGTTAACGTGGCGTAACAATGCAAAAAATGACATCATTTTGGTGTTGATGCGGTAAAAAATTAATATAAAAATTAATTGAATTGAATTTAAAACTAAATTTATTTAAAACATTTAAAAATACAAATACACATATTAAAAAAAATTTAAAAAAAAAATTATATTTTTTTAAATAGGGGGAGGCATCAAATCGAAAATTTCACTTGATACTAAACATAAAATAAGTAAGTGGAGAATAGAAAACAAAGGATTATCCGCCTTCTTCTTAGTCTTTCCTTTGACACAAGAAAGGAATGCAGACCTCCCCGCCGCCCCCCCTTTTCTTTTAAATTTTTTAATTTTTTTTTTAATTTTTTTAAAAATATTTTAAATAAATTTAATTTTAAATTTAATTTTATTAATTTTTATATTAAGTTTTTACCATGTCAACACTAAAACGACGCCGTTTTGCACTTGTTTCGCCAAAAATTGACATATCAGCGTTTTGGCCGGACTGACACTTAAGTGATCTATTTTGCTTCGATTTTGGCACTTAAATATCACTTTTATAACTTTTGGCACTTAAGTGTCATTTGTGCCAACTTTTGGCACTCCAGGGATCCGGGTGTCTATAAACATGCACATTAGCAACAAAAACTATCATTGATATAAAAATCATGCTTTCAAGTTATCAAATGAAGTGAACCATCAAGAGAAAGCTAACAGATTACTAAACGGGCGCTCGTGCTTAGCACAAGTCCTCTCGAGTCCTTGTGATCATTATTCCTCTACAATCTTTTACTGGTCGATTAGCAATTCAAGTAAGACTCGGGAGTCTATTTTTCTACTTACAAACCAAAGAATATGAATACAATGACTTGATTACGTAAAATTAATCTATACTATTTTCGTTTCTCTTTATATGAAAACATTTGCATGCAATCTTCATTGATTTAATTATCCGAAGCCACTAATTAGTGAAAGTGATCATGTTTTGGTGTGTAAGAAATAAAGCGGAAAAGTTGAAGAACTTGGGATGTAGTGAGCAAACATAAGCAAAGCCTGACTATTGATTATTGACCATCAAGACGGAGCTTCAGCAAATCATGGATCAGAAGGCAAATATATATTGATATGATCGATGCAAATCCCTAAGGTCGTGCATGAATCAACGACTTATTTACCATTATAATACAGAATTAATTAGTACACAACGATACTAATCTTTTGATATTTTCTTATAGTTTAACATTGTGAGTTCATGATTAAGTCCTAGAACACAAAATGGCCGAAACTACGCATTAAAAGTAATGCAATGGAGAGACGTGTAAATCTAATTAGATCAAGATGCACAAATCTAAGCTATCATGAATGATTTAATTACAGCACATGCGAATAGCTTAGTATAAATTCTGTAATGTCATGCATATCTAAACTATATCATATGGAAATAAATATGAAGTGAAGCAATAACTAAATAAATGCAACTTAGATGCAATGCTAAACATATAAAGAATCAAAATTAAAACTGAGAACCACCTTAAAATTAAAACTATCCTGATTAACATGACATGGATGAAAAGAATTAACTCAGAAAATCTAACCAAGAAAGCACTGATGGTCCACTCTGATAAATTAAGGGATCAATCAATTACCCCAGAGGAGTGGTGAAACCTCAGTATCACTTATTCACCGAATTAGCTTCATGATATACAAATTCAAGAGCCAGCCTCTTCGTTTTTTTTTTTTTTTTTTTCCCTTTTTCTTTGGGCCGAATAAAGCCTCTTGCGTGTCAGGAGACAAGCTAAATGAGTACACCAAACGAGTTTAAGGGCATAATACATCCAAAAGAGGTTGAGGGGCCTTAAACCCAACTCTGAGGGGGAGTTTTGTGGAGTTGGGCTAAAACGACCTATTTCGCTATTCTATTTTGGATTTTAGGGCAATGGGCTGAGTGTAGATGTGGTAACTTGAAAAATAAAGCCAAACTCTCCTTGATAAGCACTGGTGCATTCCACGAAGCTTGATCTGCACGAAGAAGTGTTTTAACTAAAGTGGGATCATCCAGTCAAGGCACATCTCCACTTCTCTCTCCACTTCTGTCCACGCGAGAGCAAAACGCAAGCCTTCGAGAACACCTAGGGGGTTCACCAAGCGCCCAAGACCTCTGATTAGCTTCCCAGATGAGTCGCGGCACACTCCATAGATGGCACCTGTCGTTGTTCCTTCTAAGAAGGAGCTGTCGACGTTAATTATAAATCTCCCCGTCACCCACTGACCATAAGATTGAGTTCGGTATTGCATCCATGCCAATCAATAAACTTTGCCAGCTCTAAGATGAGCCATGTCCCTTTCCGGCATGCTAGAAATGTGTATTGAGGCCCTTTTAGCACAGATCATATACATTGTTTCAACATAATAAACACTCCAATTGGATAGTTACACCCCTCATGAAAGAGATAACTATCATCCCTAAAACTTATGTATTTCAATATAACAATAATGACCTCTAATTTTATGAAAAAACTAGAAAGGCAGAATGGACAATATTGATAGTTAGCAAAAATTAGGCCTGCCAGAGTTTCTCGTAGATTGTGAAAGAATGCGAAGAATTTGAGAAACGGTGCTTAGGCCTTGACTAAACATCAGGATTTGAATTTTATGAAAGTTAATCTTATAGTTTTCCTACTATTTTTTGAAAAGTTTCTGCTTTTATCATGTCCTAGGCAATTTTCGAGCATATAATGCACACATATAAATTTTTAACTTTCTAGTGACATTAATGCATTAAACTTTTGATTATTGGGTTAGCCCTATGCAACGCATGTTTTGAGTGATTCACATGATATCATCAAATGATATAAGTCTTGAATAATTATAACATTCGTTTTATGGACTGCTATTATGCTTAATGTTATGCATGTTGATTGCATTAATTCAGGTGGGATCATGTGTGTGAATTGAAACCACATATAACGTTCATTAACGTGTTCATCCTTCTAGGCAACTGTTTGTTTAATTTCCGTTTGCTTTATACTATGATATGACAATTTTAACATGTTTCATGTTTTCTTTTTAATTATTTTGCATAAATATCCAAATCCTATAAAATAATGGATTAATACCATGAAAAACCCCAAAATAATACATCTATAGCAAATTTACCTCAAACAAATTTTTTTACCACTAAAGAACCTAAATTGGTACACATGTGACAAATTTGTCATTCATTAATTTTTGTTAAATTTTTGTGTTTGCTAAGTTAGATGACACATGGTATTTGACGGGCATACCAATTCGGGGTTTTACTCTCCATTTTTTATATGTATATTAGTTTGTAGCTTTTGTGGTATTAATTCAATTTAACGAAAACTAATATAGTATAAATTTGTCACAAATGTACCTATTTGGTTTCTTTTGTTGTGAACCTTAATCTGAGTAAATTGTCACAAGTGTATCAGTTTCAACAATAAAAAGTTATGAAGAAAATCTCGATTAGTTTGTGAAAAGGTATAGCCCTTTTAGTACTCAGTCACGAAAGGGCAAGTGTCAATAGGAGTTTATCAAAACTTCAAATGCTTTTTGGGGTGAACGATTCGATAAACTGAGTTAAATATTTCTCAACCAATGAAATGATTAAAGGGGAACGATTCCACAATAGTTTCAAGACTTGTTTAAGAGAATATGACTTATACTCACTTACTCATTAATTTCATTCCAGTAAACATTGACCACCTTCAGAAAGGTGTCATATAATAAAAAGGAGTCGCCGGTTTGAGTTGCTCCTAGCGCTGCCATGACTCAACCAACAATTTTCCACTCACATTTCTTAACTGGACTGTCAACCGTGGGGATAATAGTGCTGAGAGGAAAAAAAAGAGACAAATCCGTAAACCCAAAATTGTTCAAATGATATGTACAGCGATTGGAGCTAACGAAGCTAAAGGGTAAGTTAATAACTATTCCCTGGCAAATTGAACCCAAGCATAGACGAAAGTAGGATATCACGCCCTCACCTTGATGGTGACAAGACAATCATTCAAAAGGACGATTTAGAGGCAAAAGATGGTTATAATGGAAGGAGCTGTAGTCTCCTCCACCATTAATATCGGTCATGCACTGCCCGAGATGCAAAAATATTTCGCGACATCACAGCAATTCGCTGCTCACACGGCCTCTTAACCATCAGTACAAGCTCGAGAGCGTGAACAAAGATTAAATTTAGAGTATAAGCAGCGAACAGCCGGGATGTCTTGAACGCCATGAGAATAGTGATTAGAGCTGTTTGCGTTTCGTGCTTTTATAGCAAGAGGATTTGGTCGCAGAGCTAGAGTGAAAACTTTGACAATTTGTAGATGTGGACAAGTCATTTACTTCCTGCTTCGAGTAAATCCCGCATTTAAGCCAGGTAAAAAAATTTGCAATAAGTATAAGATTAATAGCTTACCTTTTTGCGATATGTAGTGTGATTTGTCGAGTAATGGCTTCATATATGAGCAAAACCACCATTTAAGGTATATGTCAACAAATTAGATACATATATGGGTCGCATTTATGCACTTGAGTTTCCGTGATATATAGTACAATTTGTTGCATAATGATATCATATGAATTCGGGCCCGTTCAGTGACACGAAATAAGGACAAGAAATGATATTCGAGTATTTTCTTACCTAAACCTATATTTTTCATGAAAATTTGTAAATTATATTTTAAGTTATATCTCCTTTTTTTATTAGAGTAGCATAAATAATATATGAGGTCTATGAAATGTTGCTTTCTAGATCCACCATAAAAAAACATTATTTAAATTTCTAATCACATCTATTATAATTACTAGTCTTCTTAAGCTGATTAAATCAGTCTTCAAATGGCCTAAACATTCTTATGATTTTTTCTTTAATTTTCCAAACAAGTACTATCTAATATTTTAAAACTAATCCCTTGAACAAATAGAAAAGAGATTTCTGTTTTTATTAGTCACCTTCCGTAGATACA
The DNA here is from genome assembly GCF_016545825.1 of Eucalyptus grandis. Taxonomy (NCBI): domain Eukaryota; kingdom Viridiplantae; phylum Streptophyta; class Magnoliopsida; order Myrtales; family Myrtaceae; genus Eucalyptus; species Eucalyptus grandis. The sequence goes on along the minus strand of NC_052615.1, from coordinate 26,345,711 downwards.
ATATTGAGAGTCTCATTACAATATATAAATAAGAAAAAAAATTATATGTGATGAAATCGAGCATACCTAACTTAAAGATATTTTTCCATACAAAATTCACTCTCTTACTTTCTTCTATAAATGTGTAAATACCACGAATCAATATCGTGCTTTATAACTTTTTCTGGTGCCTGTGAAAGCATCATTTCATGAAAGTAATACAATAATGTAATTGTGCTTTTATCTATAAGAACATCATCAATCAGAAGTGCACCGATCGATTATTATATTTTATGTAGTTATTATCATTTTATATCCAAATCAACTTTGAATAACACAGATCAATAATAAATTTTTTAAAGAGCTAATATTCATGATATTTAACATTCTTAGATCAAAGATATACGCTAATAAATCGAAATTATCCAATACAAAAAATAATGAACAAATAAATGATTCTTTTATTAAAGCATCATTGACTCGAAATATAAAAAATTTATTAGCAGACCAGCTATTTAGTTAATCATACAAAAATACCAATGTTTTTAGATCAATTTAAGCTTAAGCATAAATCGTATATGTCGTTTCAATAGAATAAATACTTCAATAGGATAATTATAGGCCTTGTGGAAGAGATAACGATCATCCATAAAACTTATGTATCTCAAAGTATCCATAACGAACTCTAAGTTTATGAAAAAAATAGAATGGTAGAATAGACAATACTGATAATTAGCAAAGAGATTAGGCCTACCACATTTTCTCGTAGATTATAGAATGGTTGAGTATTGTGGCGTGGTTTCGTGGGATTGTGTGCTGTTTGGTAGCTCATAAAAGAATCAAGCTGCCATATTATCTCAAAATTTTTTGGTTGGTACTGCCTTCTAGACTAGACAAACCCATTTACACCCACCTCTTCGTCCAGACTATCTTCTTTCTGTGTCACCCATCCCCATGGTTGAATTTCACTCGACATTACCAACCTTCGCGATCTTCCATCTCCGCCAGCTCCGGATCTCGGTCGCGGGCCCAGAATTCAAGATGAAGACTGTCTCCGCCTGGTTTGCTCTTTGCATGCCTTCAATCCCCTGTCCCTCGGATAATACTGTGCTGTAATTCAGTCTATAGCTAGTTATGCTGTGCCATGGACTAACTTACCCATTAGACGCATATTATTGTTGGCAAATTGAGGTTTCTCGCTAGGTTACAATCTAGATTTCGACCTCTTTCTGTTTCGTTGTCCTGTTTCTTCTCTGTGAAATGGATTCGGACGACCAGGAAGATTCTATGCGACTGGCTGCACTCTGTTCCAGATTGGGCCGCCTTAATACTGAGCAAGAAATTGAAGTCTGAGATGATGAGCCCCCACCTGAAAAATTGAAAGCATGTCAATTAACATTAGTAGGGAAAATCCTTTCAAACCCATCAATAAACTTCCAAGCTTTCCAAAGTACTTTGAAGAGGGCTTGGTGGACTAAACAAGATGAAATCTCCCAAAGAGAAGCAGGCCTATACGTAGCTAAGTTCCATTCAAATGCCAACAAACAGAGAGTCCTGGAGGGCGGACCTTGGCTTTTCTCAAGTCATCTAGTAATCTTTAAGCCATCGATTCCCAAAACCCCATTACACTGTTATGATTTCTCTAGTTGTGCTTTCTGGGTACAAGTCTTTGGATTGCCTTTGGAATGGTCTACAAAAATGATTGGCAATGTGGTGCAACACATTGGCCGGGTAGTTGAAGTCAAAGTTGACACAAAAGAGGGGGCTGTTAAAATATGTCTCAAGTTTGAGCCCAATGTGAAATTACGAATATTACGAATTGGATATGTTGCGGACGTTCGAAATCGAGCAAAGAAGATCTGAATATCAACTTCTCAAAATTTGAATCTGCGTTGGAGAGTTTGGCCACTGAAATAGGAAAATCCAACTTTCACTTGTATTTGGATTTTGCTTCAAATATATAGAGATATATATTGGTTAAAATAGGCAAGTCAAGAAATATAATCCTATGAGAAGTTGGCAAAAGAATAAGGTTTCACTTAGAAGGGATTGTCTTAAGCTGAAGAATGAGAAGGGTAAGAGAATTATAGTTGATTATGTAGATAATGTTGCGGTTGTAGCAGATAATTCCGATTATGTCTTATTTGTCACTAATGATTCATCGTTTGATGGATGGATTATGGATTTTGGTTGTTCTTTTCATGTCACACCAAATAGAAACTAGTTTATCACTTATCAGTGCACGAGTAGTGGTAAAGTCCAGTTAAAGAATAACGTTGAATACGATGTTGTGGGTGTTGGTAATGTTAAAATCAGAATGCATGATGGCATTGTGAGGACATTGACTGGAGTAAGACACGTTCCAGAATTGAAAAAAAACTTAATTTCCTTGAGTGCCCTAAATTCAGCTAGTTGCAGGTATTCTTCAAAAGGTGGAGTTATGAAGGTTGTTCGAGGTGCCCTGGTGATAATGAAAGGAATCAAGCACGGAGGTTTGTATAAACTTCAAGGTGAGACAATAACAGATTTTGCTCCAGAGACATCGGATGCATCTATTCGAGAGTCTATTGACTGCTCGAGGAAGACTTGGGTGTTTGTGCCAATGCACGAGTTTGATGCTAGTGTCAGGATCACGCGGTTAAGAGCTTTCATTGAGACGGAGACTAATAAGTCGATTAAGTATGTGCGAACTGACAATAGAATGGAGTTCTGCTCGGAGCTGGCAAATAAATTATGCATGAAATAGGGCATAGTGAAACATCGCACTAGTGCTAATAAATTACAACAATTTGCAGAATTGATGAGTAGAACATTACTAGAGACGGCCCGTAAAATGATCTCTGGTGCTGGTATTGTTAGGAGAATCCTATCTCATGTGCTTAGTACAGTAAGTTGCCTAGTGAATAGATCCCCATCAATTGCTATTGAATGGCGGACTCCTGAAGAAGTGTGCTCAGGTAACGTTACTGGTTATTCTATTATTAGAATGTTTAGTTGTCCAGGTTATTTTCGAGTGAGTGATGGTAAGCTCGATTGGAGAGCAGGGTGCATATTCCATGGCTATGCACAAGGTGAGTGGGGCAATTAGTTGTGATGCCTAGATATAAATTCACCTATTGACCAAAAGAAGTTACCCTTGACAAGTCTCCGATACTTCTGGCTAGGAGTGTTTGTGGCAGTGTTAATACAGATCTGGACAGTGTTCAGCTTAAGGTGGAGTTGCGACCAGAAACTCCTGAGGTAGCATATACGAATACTAGCAAAGTAATCAACACAGATGACGTTCGTAACGAGGTGGAGTCTATAGAGCCAATGGTTGCTGTAACTGCTAAAATTAACAAGGTACGTATTCGATCTCCTGATAGATATGGATGCAACAATGGTTTTGCTTTATTTGCGGTTAAGGAGGTTGCATTGGAAAACCCTTGCGGGACAGTTAAAGATGCATGTGGAGTTGGTATTCTGATGAGGTCCTCAGTTATGGCGAAAGTCAAGCGAGGCTTGGACTTGGATAATATCTATGGCGGTTGAGCCCATCGGGGGCTATGGGAAAGTAGCGGCAGAGTTTGAATATTTGCGAAGCGATTGTGACTTGACTCAAACGTCGAGCCAAGGTGGAGATTGTTAAACTATGTCTCAAGTTTGAGCCCAATGCGAAATTACGAATATTTCGAATTGGATATGTTGCGAACGTTTGAAATTGAGCAAAGAAGATCCGAATATCAACTTCTCAAAATTTGAATCTGCGTTGGAGAGTTTGGCCACTTGAAATAGGAAAGTCCAACTTTCACTTGGATTTGGATTTTGTTTGAAATATATAGAGATATATTTTGGTTAAAATAGGCAAGTTAGGAAACAGAATCCTATGAGAAGTTGGAAAAAAAATAAGGTTTCAATTATATATATATATAAACTTGTGACTATGGATGGAAGAGGGTTGATTATGAAGAATTGGTCTTGAAGCGCCGTCTCGTTGTCGAGTGCTTGGGAGGGATTTTCTTTGTCGTTCTTGTTTGTGAATTACATTCAAGGAAGTTTAGTGTCCAAGCCAATTAAATCTTGTGGTAAGATTTACATGTAATTTCTTCGTGAGATTGAGAGATTATTTCTTGACGAATTTTGGGACTAAACACTATGTGTGTTATTGGGTGTAATTGGGGCTTGGGAAACACCAAAAGAGTGTTTGAGTAACTTGAGTGTGTAATCTCCCTATAGTGAAATTTGCTACTGTTCTCCCCGTGGACGTAGGTCTTTACGACTGAACCATGTAAATATGGTATCCGATTTATTTTCTTCTCCTGTCTATATTATTGTTCGATTGCTCGCCTTTTTCGCAATAGGGGCAACCTTAAGAGCTGGTCGAGCGAAGGTAGAACTAAATTTGCAGGAGCCTTTAAAGATAGGGAAATTGATCCGAATTGACAAAAAAACACTATGGCTTGACTTTCACTATAAACGACTATCCCATTTCTGTTACTCTTGCAGCAAGTTGGGACATTACACAATGTATTGCAAAGACTTCCCCTTCGATGAGGCTAAATTAGAAGGTAGGGACAAAATGGCCTATGGCCAATGGCTTAGAGCTAAAGTAAAAAAATACAGCCCTTATTGGCGGACTTTTTACACACCTCAGGACAAACCAGATCAGTCAGAAGAAACCATACCTGAAACACCTCCCTCGCTACTTCAGAATGTCCTTTTACTGTCCCCACCAAATCATACTGAAGTAGCGAACCTGTCTAGACCAATTACTACGACTAATCCACAAGCAACAGGCCTCAACCAGTAGCATCTTCAGGATGAAATTATGCAAGGGACTTCTCTCCACACAGTGCTAATACCTGCAACAGCCAAAATGAAGGGAATTTAGTCCCCATCTACGGATATTCAGCAACAAAAGAAGTTAAAATGTTCAAGATTGACACCAAAGGTGGGTGTTACCAAAAAACATAAACGATACACTCCCCATGACACAAAGGGTTTGCTCCTGGAGAACCTTGATGACACAAACCTCATGGAAACACCTGTCTTTGCAACGGGGGAAGCTGGAACTTGGACTATGGTGGTTGGCCCTCAACAACCACCCACCTACAAATGAAGATGATATGTTGGAACTGTCAGGGTTTGGGCAATCCCTTGACAGTTCAAGCTCTCAAGGCCATGACAGCCAAGGAAAAGCCCAATATTGTATTGTTGATGGAAACAAAGAACAATGATGTGAACCTTCAACGGATTCAGCGCCACTTACACTTCAATAACTCTCATATTGTCAACCCTATTGGTCTAGCGAGAGGTATGGCAGTTTTCTGGAACAACCAGGTGTCCTTAAGTGTGGTTCGCTTAATGCAAGAACTTTTTGATATGACTTACAGGGATGTACAGGAAGATCAAACTATGCGTATTACTTGTATTCATGCTCCTTTTGTCTACCAAAATTGACAAATTTTGTGGGATGAACTTAGGGAGATAAGCTCTGGTAACACATTACCTTGGTCTGTGTGGGCGAATTTAATGAAATACTCTATCCTTGGGAAAAGGTAGGAAAGAGACAGGCAGATCCTTATCGAATGCTTTCCTTTCAAGTTGTCCTAAATGATTGTGCCCTTATGGAAATAGAAAGTAAAGGCTGTGAGTTTACTTGGATGAACAATCGAGAGGGAGATGAGCTGGTGAAAGAACGTTTGGATAGGGTGATGTGCATGATGGATTGGCGCTTATTGTTTCCTAAAGCTGAGGTCTTCGCACTGCTTGTTGTGGGGTCCGACCATCTTAATTATAAACACTTCAGTACCCTTTAGAAAACATAGGAAACCCTTTATTTTTTAAGCTTATTGGAACGAAGATGAAGAATGCCGAGAGATTATTTCCACAGCATGGAACTCAGTGCGGGTTCAAGGTTCTGGGCTACTTCCAAAGATAAAGAATGTTTCCGAGGCCTTGACTAAGTGGAGCCGATCAAAATTTTCGAGGGGCACTCTCAAAGTAACCATCTTACAACAATGACTTCAACATATTATAAACCAGTAGCATAGTAACTCTAATAGAGTGGAAGCATCTAAGCTAAGGGAGAAAATAAGGTGGACTTGGCAACAAGAAGAGCAATATTGGGCAATGCGTTCCAGGATTCAATGGTTGAGGTGGGGCGATAAGAATACAAGATATTTTCATGCAATTACACTTCAAAGGAGGCAAAGAAATCGAATTAGCATGTTGCAAGATTACCACCAGTAATGGATACGTGATCCTCAGACTTTACAAGATATGGCATCCAATTTCTTTTCAAGGTTATATACAACGGTGGGACATCGGGACTACGAACCCATTCTTGACCAGTGCCCACAGGTAGTTACCACAGAAATGAATGACCAATTGCTAGATTTGGTTACGTTTGAGGAGGTTCACTAGGCTACCTTTCAGTTGGGAACTACTAAGTCTCTAGGCCCCGACGGTTTAAATGTCTTATTTTATCAAACTCACTGGGAGGTCATTAAAGATGATCTTCTTCTCCTGGTGCAAAATTTCTTTCAGTCAGGGATGATGCCTACTACTCTGAACCATACCATTATTGCATTGATCCCCAAGACACCTCACCCAGGGAGACTAGATCAATATAGACCAATCAACCTCTGCAACTTTGCATACAAAGTTATCTCAAAGGTAATTGCTAATCGCCTGAAACCTTGATTACCTAATCTGATTTCTATGGAAAAGTTAGCTTTTGTGAGTGGACGACAGATTCAAGACAATATTTTAATCGTTCAAGAAGTTCTTCATCAATTTAAGACCTGGAGGCAAACAAGAAAATTCAACGCAATCATAAAGACCGACATGCAAAAGGCGTACAATAGAGTAGAATGGGATTTCCTTCGCGACTATCTTCTCAAACTGGGATTCCATCCAAAGTGGATACAATGGGTAATGCAATGTATTACAACATCTTTTAGTGTAAGATTTGATGGAGAGCAACTTGCTTATTTTTACCCAACTCGTGGCCTCTGACAGGGTGACCCTCTATCTCCATACATCTTTATTCTATTGGCAAATGTTTTGTCAAATTTAATCAATCAAGCAGTCAACATGGGACAAATTAAGGGTATCAGGTTAAATAAATGGTGTCCTACCCTGTCCCATTTATTTTTCGCTGACGATGCAATAGTCTTCCTAGATGGTAACATTAAGGAATGCCAGAACCTTGCTAATATTTTAAATTAGTATTGTGTGGCCACGGGATAGGCACTAAACCGCAACAAGTTTGGACTAATTTTCAGCAACCATTGTCCTTTCAGACTGCAGGAAAATATGTCGAGAGAGTTCAGAATATCTGTGCTGCAAAGGTATGGCAAATATTTTGGAATACCATCTGACTGGGGTCATTCCAAGAAGGAGATGTTTTTTTGGATTTTAGGGAGAGTTAATGCAAAACTGGAGGGATGGAAAGAAAAGTTAATCTCAAAAGGTGGTAAGGAAATTCTTATTAAATTTGTGATTCAGGCACTTCCACATTACGCCATGTCGATCTTTAAGCTTCCTTTGTCTCTTTGCAAATCTATAGAAAAGAGTATTGCTAGATTTTGGTGGAGGAATGATCAGAACAAAGTAGGGATTTATTGGCAGAAATGGGATGTTCTTAAAAGCAGCAAGGACAACGACAGCTTAGGATTCCGTGATCTTATAGAATTTAACAGAGCCATGCTTGGAAAGCAAGCTTGGCAATTACTACAACAGCCTCAATCTTTATGGAGTCAAATATTTAAGGGTCTATATTATCATTCTAAAGAATTCCAATTAGCGGATAGAGGAACTTGGCCATCTTGGGGATGGCAGAGCATACTAATGGGCAAAGATGCTATTTTACCACATGTTAGATGGTCAGTGGGTAATGGAAGCAAAATCAGAATCCGAGAGGATCGATGGTTACCAAGAGGAATTCTCGGTGGACCTGCGACAACAGAGGAACCACTAATGGGGCTAATCTAATAGATCCAATCCACAACAGATGGAACACATCTCTGCTCCACAGGTTTTTAGATGATCAGATCATAGAAGAGATTCTTACCATCCCAATAAGACCTCTCTATGCCGAAGACCAATTAGTTTGGACAGCCACAAAGGATGGCCGACATACACTGAAGAGCAATTATCATGCACTAACCAAGATCACAAGCAACCATAGCAATCACAGAGCATCAACCTCATACCAGAATCCTAGGATTCTATGGAGAAAAATCTGGGCAATGCGAACAACACCTAAAATTCGAACTTTTCTTTAGTCGGTTTGTCAAAATACACTAGCCTCTAGAGCCAATTTATTCCGTAGAGACATATCATCACCGATCCATTATGCAAACTTTGTCAACAGAACACTCCAGAAACCTTAGAGCATCTATTCCTATCTTGTTCATGGACTAGGGATATCTGGGCTCATCTACATATCAACATCGATCTACTGCCTCATACAATTCATCAATTAGATGCATGGCTAACAGCAAGAGTTACATCGAAAAACAACTCACCTAGTCTGGAAGTCATAGCCAATGTTCTCTGGCAGATCTAGAGAATGCGGAATAGCTTTATCTTCCACAACCAACGACTGGATCCAACCCTAGTAGTGGAGACTGCAATAACACAGACCCGACTATATTAGATATGTGCTCCTACCCATTTGAGAAAAGATACTACTACTCTAAACCTTGCACAACTTTGGAGACCACTTGATCCGGAAACCTTAAAATGCAACATTGATGCGGCCTATCAGCCAGGAAGTATAGAAGGATCGATGGCTTGTTTTTATAGAGATCATCACGGTCGACTTACTGATATCTATTCCAAAAGATTTCCGGCCGCATCGACTCTGGTAGTGGAGATCTAGGCCCTCACCTTCACGCTTCAGCATTTGCTATAGCAAGGTATCAACTTTGTACAAATCTTGATCAAATCCGACTGCAGCACCGTCGTCGACACCGTCAGGGATGGGAGATCGCCGCCGTGGGAAATCCGTGCTTTGGTCATGGAGGCCGTCGCTTTGATTCCCCTCTTCCCTAATTTGACCGTGCAACATTGTAGGTGTGAGGCGAACACCGTTGCCAACTGGGCCGCAAAGGCCCAATGTTTAGACACCTTGGTCCAAAATTGGAATATTTTCCCACCCTTCCTTCTGCTCGACCTTGTTTATGCGGATGCCATAGCTTTAGGTTGTAAGCTTCCAGCAATATGTATACAATATCTTCTTTCGACCAAAAAAAAAAATCCATATGAATGGAAAAGTCGTCAATGAAGTATCTGAGTCGATTTTATCCACTCAAATGAAAAAATAAAGCGAAGTGAATTAATCGCGCTCATTGCAGTACCTTCCACTCCATCCTCCTCCCCCCATTGATTGATTGATCTCCAGTGACCAGCGCGATAAAGAAGAGAACTATGGTGACATATGCGTGGTCAAGGGAGCACCATGGTGGAGGTTGTCATATCTTTCTTTAGTATAGGCCTAGGTTTTTCTTTTGATGTTCTTTTTAAGTCATTTACTGTTTGTTAGGTTCTAAACTTAACTAGACTCCAATACTAATGTCATTGAAAATTAATTGTTTATTAGTGAAATACAAATTTTAGAGAAGGGCCTTCAGTGTTTTCATTTGTCCATTTTTCACTTAAGGTCTCATCTAATCCATTACATTAGTTGGGTATTTTATCGGCTTGAAGTTGCCTATATAGTGTGTGCTTTACGGCATTGAAATGGAAAAGAAACAGGACGTTGGCAATCCCCATTTACAGGAAGGAAATTTTTGCTCCTTTCCAAAGAGCATGGAATGGAAAACGAAAACGAAAATGAAGCAAGATTTCATGAAATTGACATGGTGGCTTTTTAAGGTATGGAGTTATGCATAGTCTAATTTCCCGACACCTATTTAAGTCACTGCATCACTGCCCATTACAAAAATCTTGAAGCCTAGTCGGCTGACATCCTAGAGATCTGCGAGATTACTACAGTAGATTGTATTCAAGGACGATTATTTCAACGTCATGCAAAAAAAATAAGGATGATTCACGAGTACAAAATGCCAGCTAGAGTGATATTATTTGGCCGATCAAACTCTTGATTAGCTAATGAAATCATCCTTACAGATCGAAGCATAGTCCTTCACTTGAGGACGCGTAAGAAAAAACATGGGCTTAAAAATAGCCATGGTTCTTTATATAAGGTCCTAACTTGAGAGGGGCTATTTTCACGGTGTTAATAGCTGGGAGCACATCAGCATGGTGACCAAAACCGCCACGAGGGAATTTCATTTTACTTCTTTTTAGGAAAAAAAATTGACATTATATATCGATTTTTATGTGCCACTATGTATCTTTAAAAAGTCTGTATTGAGAAAATCTGCCAGCCATCTCTATTTTCTCCATGTATGGTACTCCTTGCTTATCAGAAATTAAATGGCCTAGAATTTTACAATTTTGCCCTTGCTATTTTGGAATATTAGTTGACTTATACAGCCCATATATGTATTTAACTAGCAAATCGCACCGTAAACTGTATGAGTGCCTTCGAGTGTGATGGGGCAAGTCTTCGGATAAGAAAGGACTCGTGATGTCCTTTCTAAGTAGAGACTTGTCTCCATCATCACCATGTTAAATTTTACTTGAGTAATTGTTGTACAATTTAATCAAGTGAATTAGATTGGGTCGTTACAATTGGTATTGGTGCCCTAAGTGACGAAGTTCCTAATGCTTCCAATTGACAATAGCTCATCTCAAATGGTCAACACCTTAATTAATTCCACCTTAAGTACTCCTTTGGAAAGTTTAGCTTAATGGAATAGGTCGGCTCGATGTATTGAGAGACTATGGAAAGGATGCATGTTGTCATGATGAAAATTGCCATCTTCTCATGCACACCTGACTCGAGCATTAAGAATAATTTAACAATAGAAATATCAAGTAAAATGGAGAGAGAGAGAGAGAGAGAGAGAGAGAGAGAGAGAGAAAATCCTTTTTGAGTTTTTGCCTTGATTTGGTCAAGATGACCATGGATTCTTAACCATAAATTTACCTTAGTGGCCTGCTGTGACAGGGGCATTTTTGTAATTTGGTCGAAGGTCATTGTTGGATGGACAACAACTATGTATTTGGAATCACTTACTAAATCTAATTCTCGCACACATTCCTTTGAACACTCCTTGTTTAATTTAAATTAGTTCTCTAATGTATCCATGGTTAAATTTTTATCATAACACTATATTTTAAAATCTATAATTGCAACACCCTTCCCCCAACCCAAAAAATTGCAACCCACAGCCAGTTTATTTAAGGCAGCTTCTTGTACAGTATTTTTTTTTTTTTTGGTAAAACTTCTTGTACAGTATGTTAGTCTACAGAGAATTAATTATTTGAAAAACATCTTCATAATAATGATTTGCTTACAAAAATAAATTAATGAATAATATCTTAACCATCAACGAAAATGTTTGAAGAGAGATAGTTGTTGATAACGAAAATATTTTTCTTTGACTAAATTCTTTTTTTTTTCAAAAAAGGTGATTATCTTTTTTAGAAAAATATTTAATATCAAGTAAACTTTAATGAGGAGAAATAAGGAAGGAGAAGAGATGACACCTTGAACTTTGCAGGAAAAAGGAAGAAGAGAGAAAAGAAATTTAGGCCTTGAGCTTTTTCTAGTGGTGACTCTTCGGTCTAATATGATAGTGGCGTTTCTGTAATTTGATTGAAGGTCATCGTTAGATGGGCAACGACTGCATATTTGGAATCAGTTAGTTACCCTAATTGACGTGCATGATTCTTATCTATGAACCCTCCTTGTTCAATTTAAATAAGTTCTCTACTTCTTCTTTTTTTGGTCAAACAACTAATATTAATAAGAAAGAGTTAATATTACAATTTGCAGCCAAAGCATCCACATAAAAGATATCCAATAAAGCAGAAGGAGGCGAGGAAGCCCAGTTAGAGGGAAGAGAACTGGTTTTATGAGCCTTGGCAGCCCAATATGCCCCAAAATTTGCCCCTCTTCTACAAAACCTAATTCGCGAATTGGAGAAATCGCGAAGAAGAGCCACAGCTTCAGCACAGAGCAATCAAACCTCCCATGGCGGATCAGTTAAGTTTGTCACCGAATCGATTAGGGTTTTTGAATATGATTTGATCAAAAGCATATTAGAGGCTCTGTTCTTCTCCAACAGGCAGCGAAGAGTGATTGTGAACACCTGAAATTCGGCTTGCAAAGCAGACGAAGCTGCAAAACTTCTGGTAAGTCCATCGATAAACTTCCCATGATGATCATGGCAGATGCAGGCCATAGTCCCTTCAGTACCACCCGGTTGAAACGCGCCATCTATGTTCACTTTCAGGACTCCAGGGTCTAGGGGTCGCTAGAGTTCTTCTGGGCTAAGATGGGTTTTAGACGTGATACCGCCTGCTATGGAGGACAACTACACCGCCCGAACAGTAGCAAGAGATAGATCAACAACCTTAAGTGGATATGGACGGTGATGCCGGAAAATAAAAAAATTTCTGGCTTTCCAGATATTCCACAAGAGTGCAGCAACCACTTCGAAAACTGGTGAGTTCTGACTCTGTGACAACATATTTCCAAGCCAATCTCGGAGATGTTGTATGTGTGGTGTAGGAATCTGAATATTAATTAGGGGATGAGACCAGATAGCTGTTGTCCATTGGCAATATAAAAATGTATGTGCTATTGTTTCTGCTGCATCTGTGGAACAGAGATGGCATATACTGTTTGGGATGATGTGGCAATGGAATAGGTTAGTCTTGGTCGGTAGAGCATCATGGCTAAGGGACCACAAAAATAGTCGTATTTTTTGGGGTATCTGCAGCTTCCATATATGTTTCCATAGCATCTCCTGAGCTTGAGTCGAATCAGTGGCTATGTTGAGAGTAACGCCACTTAGGGCTGTTTGGCGCTGTCTGATGGATTGGTATCCCTTTTTGACACTATATTTGCCATCAGTAGATGCAGACTAGATAAGTTGATCCGAAATATAGTTAGGTCTGACTGGTATGGTCAGAATTTCAGCCACAATGGAATCATCAAAAAAGCTTCGCAATAGAGGAGCATTCCATGTATTGTGACTGAAATCCATGTAATCTGCTAACAATGGGGGTTCATCTCTCTGAGCTGGACCACCTAATATTCTCTTGGTAACCAAGGATCAGTCCTCGGTTTGATTGTGCGGCCATCCCCTACTGCCCATTGAAGATTGGGTAAAATAACAGCTCGTCCTGCTAACAGGCTTTGCCAACCCCAGGACGGTCGACGGCCTTTCTCAGCTTGTGCAAAGGCACATGATGGAAAATAGAGACCTTTAAATAGCCTACTCCATAGGGACGAAGGTCCCTGAATTAAACGCCATGCCTGCTTTCTAAGTAAGGCTCTATTAAAATCCATAAGGTCCCTAAAGCTAAGACCACCTTTAGTTTTACTCTTTTAAGCTCTTCCCAGTTCATCCAAGAATGCCAGGTTTAGTGCTATTATTTTGCCACCAGAAGCGTGCAATTTTCTTTTCAACAGATTTACAAATAGAAGTAGAGATTTTGAATATAGCCATAGCATACTGAAGAATTGCTTGGACAACAGCCTTGATCAGAACTTCCTTACCGCCCTTGGAGATAAGCTTTTCTTTCCAACCATTTAACTTAGAATCAACTTTGGCCAATATCCAAGCAAACATCTCTCTTTTTGATCTCCCCCAATCTGAGGGTATGCCTAAGTATTTGCCTGTTCTAAGCATCAAAGGCACTCTAAATTCATTGGCCAAATTTTCCTGTAGGATCATAGGGCAATCTCTGCTAAAAAATATGCCAGATTTGTTTCTATTTACTTCTTGTCCAAAGGGCCAGACAATATTGATTGATAATATTGGATAGATTTTGACATTCCATCAGCTTGGCATCTAAGAAAAATATAGCATCATCCGCAAAAAATAAGTGAGAAAGTGTAGGGCAAAACCTGTTTAACTTGATGCCTTTAAGATGCTCCATATTAAGTGCCTGATGAATAAGAGTGGACAGTACATTCGCCATCAGAATAAATAAATAAATAAGGAGAAAGAGGATCCTCCTGTTTGAGTCCACGAGTTGGCTGGAAATAGCTTAAAAGTTCCCCATTAAATTGTAATACGTTAGGATTTTTTAAACAATTTTCCCGTTGGTGACTCATGCTAATTATCATAGAAAGCTGAATACATTAATGTAGTTACTAACAAATTATTTGAAAAAAAGCACCGTTCTTTTTCTCTACCTATAATTTCGGACGCATACCAATACTTATTCAACTTTACTATGACATAAAAGGACCATATTCTGAGCATGGAATAATGGAATTGTGCTTATAGAGAACCCAAGGACGGAGAGAAGTAGGGTTCCCATGCCCTAACGTGGATGATGACGATACGATCATTTACAAAGATGATTTGTAGGTAAAAGATCATTATAATGGGAGAATCCGTTGTCTTCCCGACCAGAAATATAGTTTGTACACGTGCCCCAGGTGTGAAAGGGCATTCAAGACTGACGCAGCAATTTGCACCATTTGGGTCTCGATACAAGTTTAAGAGCGTGAACGAGATTAAGTCTCCACCACTTTGAAGATGGTTAAGGAGGGTGAGCTGCAAACTGTTGGCACATCTTGAACGCCCATTTACATCTCGAGCGCGCGTATATCCGTGGTGCTAGTATGGCAGACTACTATTAGTGAACCCATTAAAACCATCTTCCACCTCTATATTATCTCTGCGATTGATCCTGTCTTCATCATCAACATTAGGGGCGAAATTCCCGCCAATGGCTGAGAAGTTTGGTTGATTCCCTGTCCCTTTTCCATCGAGAAATTAAATCTGGTGCGAGGTAGGGAGGGAGGGAGAGAGAGATTGTTACAAAATGACTCTTTAGCAGTGAGAACAGTGATTAAAGCCGATGGCAGTTCGTGTCCTTTTATAGTGGGGGCTTCGAGACATCAATAGGATTTGATGATACAAGGAGTTGGCCATACTGCTAATGCAAAAAGGTTGGACAAGCAGAGGCGATGGCATTGAATATCACGTTCCACTTCTTGATGCAAACCGGAAAAAACACAGATCGGATGAGTCTACAAACGGATTGCTTATCTCTAGTTGAGGCAATACAAAACCCTAATCTGCCGCCATGGGAAATCAGACCTCTAATTGAAGAATGCACGGCGATGCTTCCTTGATGCCCTAATCTTCAGATAGCTCACTGCAAGGGGGAAATGAATATGGTAGCAGACCGGGCCACGAAGGCCCATCGGGCTTCTTTACTTCCTTCGGATTGGGTTCACAACCCTCCTTTGTTTTTGCGTGACCTGTTGTATTATGACATTATGCAAAATGCTACTTCTAATATGCGTTAATAATAATATTATCTATTTCAGACAAAAAAAGAAAAAAAAAAAGTAGGCAAAATATCGCAAATAAATATCAAGATTATAGCTTAGCTTTCCATGATGTGTTGTGCGATTTGTTGAGTAATGGCTTCATATAAGAGCGAATCCACCATTTAAGGTAGGTAAAAAAAAAAAAAAAAATCATCTACAATAACATGGACCGCATCAAAATAGTTACTTTTTCTGTGATATGTAGTATGATTTGAAAAAGAACTCATCCCATCGCATCCCATCAATTTGAGCAATTGTTTCATAGAATTTAGGTTCATCCAGCTACTCAGAATATGCCCAAGAAAGGACATTTCATCTTATTACAAACTTGTACAAATAATTTTTCATGAAAATTCCAAGAGTATGTCTTACTTTTTAATTCATTTTGTATATTAAAGTACTAGAAATTTATGAGTTTTTCTTATTGCACACAATATATATTCACAGTAAAATGTTGCTTACTGAAGTCACCATATAATGATAGTATATATTTTTCTAATCATGTCAATTTTCATTACTAATCTTTTTAAACTAATTGAATTAGTTTTCCAAGGGCTCAAATATATTTAATGCAACATTTAAAAAAAAAAATTGCACACAAGAGCAATCTAATAATCAATATCTAATAGGAGAGATTTCTATTTTTATTAGTGTTTTTCATTAGATACTATCTTGAGAGTTCTATCACCATTTTATAGATAGGAAAAATTGATTTTCAATGTTTTTAGATCAAATTAAGCTTAGGCATAGATCATATATGTTGTTTCAATGGAACACATATTCAATTGGATAATTATAGGCCTCATGGAAGAGAGAACCATCAACCCTAAAATTTATGTATTTCAAAAAAAAAAAATGACCTCTAATTTTATGAAAAAAAAAAACAATGGTAGAATGGACAACATTGATAT
Source organism: Eucalyptus grandis (assembly GCF_016545825.1). Taxonomy (NCBI): domain Eukaryota; kingdom Viridiplantae; phylum Streptophyta; class Magnoliopsida; order Myrtales; family Myrtaceae; genus Eucalyptus; species Eucalyptus grandis. The sequence continues at coordinate 26,329,400 of NC_052615.1, read as the reverse complement.
TAAGCAAAGAGATTAAGCCTGCCAGATTTTCTTGTAGATTGTGAAAGAATGTGAAGAGTTTGGTTGAGTATTGTTTTATGATTTCGTGGGATTGTACGTTGTTTGGTAGCTCATAAAAGAATCAAGTTGCGATATATTATATCATATCCTTTGGTTGGCATTGCCTTCTAGACTAGATAAACCCATGTGAATGGAAAAAGTCTTCAATGAAGTATCCGAGTCGATTTTATCCACTCAAATTTGAAAATAAAGCCAAATGAACAAAATCGGTGCTCATTGTAGAAACCCCCCCCGGGTCCCCAGCCCCTTCTGAATCTTGTTTCATCAGTAACGTTACAAATAAATAGAAGCCGAGTGAGCTAGCATTCTAGAAATCTGCGAGATTACTATAGTAGATTATCCATTCAAGGACGATTACTTGAACGTCATGCAAGAAATATAAGGATGAAGGATGAACAAGGGATTTCACAAGTACATAGCCAGCTGGAGTGATGTTATCTGGCCGATCTAACTCTTGATTATCAATGTCTAATGAAATCATCCTTACAAACCGAAGCATAGTCCTTCACTTTGAGGAAGCAGAAGAAAAAACAAGGGCGTAAAAATAGCCATGATTCTTTATATAAGGTACACTAAGGGCCTATTTTCATGGTATTAATTGCTGGGAGCACATCAGCATGAACAAAAACCTCACGCGAGAATTTCACTTTCTTCTTTTTAGAAAATTTTGGGCATTATTTTTCTGTTTTTATGTGCCACCATGTATCATTACAAGGTTTGTATTGAGAGAATCCATCGGCCTTCTCTATCTTCAACATGTATTGTACTTCTAGCTTACCCAAAACTAAATATCCTTGAATTTTATAATTTTGCCCTTGATATTTTGAATCCAATTGACTTATTTAGTCCATTTATTTAATTAAATGGCAAATTTCATTATAAATTATATGAGTGACCTGTGAGTGTGATGGCCCAAGTCTTAGAATAAGATAAGCCTCGTCATGTTCTTTACAAGTAGGGACCTATCTCAATTATCGCCACCTTGGATTACACTTGAATAATCATTGTATGATTTAACCCAAATGAATTAGATTGATTGTTACAATTGGTATCAGAGCTCAAAGTGGCAAAGTTCCTAATAGCCCAAACTATGGGAGCCCATCCCAAATGGCCACCGTCTTAATTTTTTTTTTTTTTTTGGTAAATACCACCATCTTAATTGATTTCAAGTACTCCTATAAAAAGTTTAGTTTGATATATTAGGTTGGCTCGATGTAGTGAGAGACTATGGAGGGGATACATTTTGTCATGATGCAAATTGCCATCTTCTCATGCAAACGTGACTCGAGCATTAAGAAAAAATCAACAGTAGAAATATGAAGTAAAATGGAGAGAGGAGAAACAAAAAGAGGAGATGACACTTTGGACTTCGCAGGGAAAAGGAAGGAGAGAGCAAAATATAGGGCCATGATGGGGGCGTTTTTGTAATTTGCTCAAAGGTCATCGTTCGGATTGCTACAACTATGCATTTTGAATCAGTCACCCTAATTCTTGCACACGTTTCTTTGAAGACTCGTTGTTTAATTTAAATTAGTTCTCTACCGTATCCATAGTTAAATTTTTTTATCCTAGCACTATTTTTCCTAATCCGTAATTGCAACACTCACCCCCCCCAAAAAAAAAAAAAAAAAAACACCTCCTCCACACACACACACACACACACACACACAAAGAAGTTGCAACACAAAACCAATTTATTTAAGGCAACTTCTTCTCCAGAAACGTTAATCTCACCAAGAATCAACAATTTGAAAACTACAAATACTTGTTGAAGATGAAATATTTTTCTTTGACTAATTTTTCAAAAAGATAATTAATTATTTTTCGATATATATTTATTAAATCATTTTTTTCCTGCGAAAAAATGCATAGAAAAATTGTTTATCCACTCCGCTCAATAAAGTTGGGTTGTGTAGAATATACAAATTGGGGAATAAAACCATGAACGAATGTAGCAAAAATATCAAATTAGATGAAACAAGAACAGAACCGGAAGAAAAAAAAGAAACTGAATAGATAAAACAGCTTCTGATGTTCGGGACAAAAATCTCAACCTCCAAAGTCAAGAAGAGCGACTTAAAAAATATACAACCCCAATTGCATAAGCAACTCAATCTGGAATCGGTCAGTTTTCTATATTTGCAGAGATCGGCCGATCGACTTGATTTTTGATCATAAAACAATTATGAAAGTGGCGAAACGAAGAGTTCAAACCCGAGTTCGTCCTCTCACATCTGTTAGACGACATTGTAACTCTTAATCGTGATCGAACCCAAGTGCGTACCTGGAAAAAGGGCGTCGTTCTGTGTATGCACCCTCCTTGGTCTCTTCTGCATCTTTCTCAGTCTCTTAGCACCCATCAACAATGCCAGATCCTCTTCGATTTCTTCCCTCGACAGTGCCACCGGAAGCTTCCTTATCCTCTCTGGAATCTTCTTCTTGCTCTTCGTTTCTTCGGCTGTGCCTCTCTCAAGAATGCAATGCCATGGCCGTGCGTCCTTTGGGGTCTCAAATCCCACGGCTCCTTTTCCTTCTCCTCGTCTATCTCCACGGGACTTGGGTTGATGCGCGCAGTACTACCGTCGTTGTCGGCTTTGTTGCTTTTCGAAGAGATACGAAATACCAATCTCCCCTTACTCTCCGAATGCTTCTTCGCAGACATGTCATTTGAAGTAACTGGGGAGACACCAGAGGTTTTCTCAGGAGGGGAAACCGGAAGACCATCGCAGGCTTCCATGATTGACGAGCAAAACAACAGGGAATATGGTGGTGAATTGGGTTTAATGGAGTTGAGAACCCAAATCTACAGATCTAGTGGACTTCGGCATTTAAATTTTAATTGTGCCTAAAATCTGAAAAAATATCTTTTAAATCTTGATTGGCAAGCAAAAAAAGAAAAAAGAAAAAGGTTCTTTAAATAAGACTTCTTTCTTCCCCCAAACAGAGGATATTCTAATTTAGATCATAAAAATAAGGAAAAACCGAGGTCGCTTGAAGTGTTTTAGCAAGATTGAGGTTTAGTGTCATTGAGGGTAATATATCAAATTAGTTGAATTGAGGGTTTAGATTGGAGAGCTGTTTACGCCTAAAATTTCATTTTAATTAATTAGGTTTTACTTTTTTTTTTTTTTTATCTTTTTTTTTTTTCGGATGATAAATAAACAAAGAAAAAACGGAAAAGAAACAAAAGAGAAAAAGAAGCAAAAGCAGCCCTCACATGAGCCTCGGAGGCCCATTTCTGCGTCGGCCCGGCCCATCCGGGTCATCTTCTTCCTCCGTCTGCCTCTCGCAACGCACACGCAGGGCGCGACGGCGGATGAGCGAACGGACGGTGACGCGAGTGGGGGGGAAGCGGGCGGACAGGTGGCGGATGGGATGCCGGTTCGGCCGGCGGAGGCCGCTTGGCGCACGGGGATCGGCGGTCGAAGCTCCGTCGACCGGCTGCCCCTCGCCTATAAATAGGCCCCCGTTTCCCGTCGTTGAGGAGCACGCCAAGAACGATCGAAGGCTGCAAAGCTTCGAGCTTCCGCCGAGAGACTTCGAAGGGGAGCCGAAGACGAGCAAGCCCAGATCCGAAGGTAGAGGTAGAGTAGAGAGAGGCCAGCCGAGGCTTGGGGTCCCTAAGAGACTTCGGGAGCTCGAAGGGCAAGCCCGAGGGAGAGAAGGTAACTCGGCGCCGGATCTGGTCGGATTTGACCGTCCAAGACCCACCGATGCCGTCGTCATCCACCGCGATCGTCGCCACCGAGCCGCCCTCGTCGTGGCCGCCACCGTCGTAGATCAACTCCTGTCGTCGCCGTCATCGCCTCCGTTCAAGAAAAGGTAAAAACCGTCACCGTCGCCGCCCATCGCAACCCCATTCTATCGGTGTCGCCGTCGTCGTGGTTCCCATCGTCGTCGCCGTCACCGCCGTGGCCATCGTCGCCGTCATATCGCTTTGGTCTCCTCCCGGCGCCGCGGATTCGCAAACCCTAGGGTTTGCGATTTCCCCGGTCGCGAAGCGGATCCGACCCGGAAAATTGAGTAGGGTTTGCGATCCGGGGGGGCGGCTGCGAGTCGGGTCGTGTGCCGGATCCGGGTCGGGTAGGGTTCCCAAGGAACCGGGTTGCGAGGCGGAGCGGGTCGTGGAGCCGGGTCGTCGGGCCGGGCCGGGTGTCCCCAAACGCCCGGCCACGGTGTCGTTTTAATATTTAAAAAAAAAAAAAAAAAAAAAAAGTGGGCGAAAATCCGAGTCGGGCAACGTGGGCCCATCCGCGTTTGGGTCGCCGGCCCGGCCGGACCCAACCCGCGATCCGACCCGGGTTGGTTTTATTTTGTTTTATTATTTTAATATAAATTCATATTCTAATAAATAATAAATAAATGGTTTATTTTAAAAAATCAAAAATGTTTTAATTTCCAGAAAATCGAAAAGTATTAAAAATTGATGAAAAATGTTTTATTTTCTAAAAAAATCGAGAAAATCAAAAAATAATTTATTTTCCAAAAATATTAAAAATATTTAAAAATATTTTATTTTCCGAAAAATCAAAAAATCAAAAATATTTCATATTTTCCAAAAAATGCCAAAAATCCAAAAAAAGCCAAAATTCATGAAAAAGCAAAAAAATTCAGAAAAAGCCAAAAAGACTTGTATTTTTCCAAAAAATACCAAAAAAACCCAAAAAAATCCCTTTTGTGTCCAAAAATTAGAAAATGACTCAAAAATGTTTTCCTCCCAAAATGCATGGAAAATCCCTCGAACATCCAAAAAAACCTTAGGGTTTGAACAAGATTAGGTATCGAAAGGGCATTAGTGATTAACTAGTGTAATCAAGTCCCGATCATAATTTCTCTGGTTGCGCAGGAGTGAGTATTTCTCCCGATACTTCAGTTGGGTTTCTAATCAACCCACCCCAAATCGATTAGTGGCGACTCCAATTTAAAAATTGATTTACAGGTTAAAAACTCAGACCATTAAGTCATGAATTGGTGGACTTGGGAGAGTCCGGGCTTAATAAATTCAGCCGAGCCATTAGCCTCCTTAGGCGCTCGTACCCGATTGCGGGCGCCGAGAAAAAAGAGGTCGCGACAGCTTGGCGACTCCGCTGGGGACTGTGAGGACTTAGGCCATTTTATCTTTGTTTAAATGCTTTGCTGACTTGGTTTTTTTTCTTTTATGCAGGGTAATAGCTTAAAGTTTTTTTATTCTGTTAAAATAAAATGTTTTTGTGATTATAAACTGTTGTGCATGCTTTACTATTTTAAATACTACACATGGCACACACAACCCGGCCGCTGGACCTGGGCCGCCATAGGATTTCTAGGCTGGTGTTAAGAAAGATACGACATCGAACGCGAGACTACGATGTAGAGGTTGTCTTTCTTTTCCCCGAATTTCTTAGCCGAGGTTAAGGGGGTATGCTGCTAACGCGAGACTGCGACGGGCGGATACCCTTTTAATTTCATCAAGCCTTCTGAGTTAGAAATCGAGCCGCATGTCTCACGCACATGTCTTTGTGCTTGCCATTTTTCTTTAAAAAGCAAAAGTAATTTCTTTACTTTTACTCAGTCTTTTTATTTGGCCCATGGCAATTTAGGATAAGCTTTTCAAGTCCTAGTTTATATGCGATGGGGAAAGACGATATCTAGTTCATTCCTACTCCTAAGGCAGAGCTCTTCAGATGGTGGGGTCAATTAGATCAGTTTGCCCAAGAGCGTGTGAAGGCCAAAGTCGGTCATCTCCTATTGTTGATCCAAATCACTGTTCGCCCTGAAGTCATACAAGCCATGGCACATTTCTGGTGCCCGAAGACGGTTACTTTTATATTCGGTAGGTTTGAGCTAACCTCAACCACGAAGAATACATCATCATCACTTTGGAATGCCTCTTGAGAAAAAGCTCATCAAACCATCAACAGTGCCCTCCCATGGCGCGTTGGCGCGACTTTTAGAACCGAAATCCATGTCATGAAGCAAATTCTTGAAAACAACCATAATGTATGCCCTTTAGAATTCATGAATGCATGTTTTCAAAATCAACCTATGACCCAGAAAAGTGAGATTTTCCTCCTGGCCTTTTTCGGGCTCATCAAAGAAATGCCATAACTCCCGAGATGGCATAGATAGTTGATCAGATCTTAAGAGGGGGAATTATGTCAACATGATTTTAATTGAAACATTCTTGTCCTTTAATCGTTTTAAAGACAACTCAGGGGAAAATCATGCGAGCCTCTCCTGAAATTTTACAAGTCTGGTTCTTTTCTCACCTAAGCGAATTTCGAGACTTCATGCAATCATCTGAAACGAATGCTTTTGAAAATCCATTACAAAAATTTATGGTTTTAGGACCATACATTCCCAATCAAAGCTATTTAAATTGGGTAAGCTTCCTAAGAGACCCGGCTCCTGAGGCATTCCAATGGTGTGCTTTGGTTGGTTCCATGAAAAGAGAGCTCGCTTCGCTTACAAGCGCTGTCTCTCAATTCCGTTGCTTGGCCTCACCGGCGCCATTCTCTATCACCCTTATCGAGTGGCACGACAATATGGAGCCCTTCAGAAATCCCACCACCTTTCATCGGGAAGATCTCTTCGTTCTTTTCAACACAAGCAGTGACTACGCATTCGAAGTTTCTACCGCTCAGGAAGCTTGGGACAAGTGCCATCGCAAAAGGATCGTGGTACCTGAAGGGCTTGAGGGAGAAGAAAAAGCCCACCACGCCTCCATGTCCTACATCCACAACCATCGCATCCCGAAAAGATGGAAGCCATTAGTCCCTCACTCAATCAGCGAGAGTAGCCAACACGAGCAAACAGAGCTCGTGGAGAGGGATTTGGGAATGGACTGGATGCACACCTTAGAGCCAGTTCAAGGAAGCAGGCGTTCTCGCAAGAACAAGGCTCCCCGTCGCATATAAATTGGCAATCATGTGCCCCTTAGTGTAAATAGTGTGAAAGTTCTGTCCCATTGTTTAGGGACTCTTGTTTAATATCTAGTATTTCATCATGTCTTTTCAATTTCAAGTTCTAGATGTTAGGAGTTGCCAATCTATAAATCCTCTTTTGATAAATGAAAAAGCGATTAGACCATTGCCATGGGTCAATCTTTGTTTACTTTCGTGCTCATTCATTGTTTTCGCAACAAACAGGTAATTATGAATCGCCGGCCACCAATAGCTCGCAACTGGCCTCATGCATTAGGGCCCGATCAGAATGATGTACAAAATCGCCTTATTAACATTGAAGATGGCGTAGGACAGATGTCCATTGTTCTTCAACAACTCTCAAGACAAATGAAATCCACTCAAGCTGAGCCCAACTCTATAGTTGCCTCAAACACCGTCATGACACCCGCAAATTTGCCAAGAAATAGCCGATACCATAGACAGTTTGAAAAGATCAAGAAAAAGTTAAGCCAGCTACAGGAGCAGAATCCCATGGACCTGTCCAATTACGCCGGCATTGAGATTCCTGAAGAGCTCAAAGCACCTGAATGTGAAAGGTACGTTGATACCTCCCGCCCAGAGACCTACTTGCAGGCCTACCTGGTCCGAAGGATGATTCAATCGTACCAATCGAGCTTGACCGCCCCTGCCTTACAATGGTACATTGTCAGGAAGATTAGTCTCCTTAAAACACGGAGGGAACTAATTCATGTTTTTCACCAAGAATATGATATTGACATCAGCCCCGACATAGCCTTGCCCTACGAAGAGCCGATGATCGCGGAGCACGAGGAACCGTTAGCTGCTGAGTTAGGAGAAGAACATGTCAATAAAGCCTTGCATGATAAATGGGCAGCCGAACAACACCTTTCGGAAAATTTCCCACTAGGAAAGGCAAGGAGCCTTTGTACGAGATCAAAGACACGAGCATGTTCAAGACCGGGGCACGACTGGACGACTCCCCAAGCTTACTCCAAGAGCTAGGGTCCAAAAATACCGACCCCTATCAACCCGGAAAGCGAATCGACACGGTGAAACTCTAATGTCTCTCACTTCCCTTGACAATCGAGCCGGGCAAAACGAAGGGCCTTACTTAAAAGGTCTAGACTAAAGGCCAAGAAAAGAAAGCCCGAGCATATCAATACAGCACCTGCCGACAAGCCACCGCACCAAGGCTTCAAGCATTCCCAAGAATACAGCTTTGAAGGCTACAATCCCCTAGAGTGCAACCCCGAAGACTTCCCGGCTCTAGAATACGATCCCAAGGACTTCCAAATTATTTCAACAATGAAACCGACGATTCATCATATAATTGTTTCCTACTCTCATCCGGGGATGAAGGCCCGTCAGAAGAGGAAGCATACGTCTTTATCCCCTATGATCCTAACGAAGTACTAAGCTTGTCCTTTGACCATGAGGATAGTTTCAATACTTTATCCTCATTCGGAAATTTTGACCAAGAAGAAAGCAATGGGGTAATCTCGGTAGAATCCAACTTCCCTGAAATAGAAAAATTCACCACTACAACAGATATGCAGTGGGAAAACCAGTGGCCTAACCAGGATACATCAAACCCGTCTTGCCCTCATAGGATCATGAGCCCCATAGAAATGTGGATACCTAATCTCCGCAAGTATAATGGCACGACTTGCCCCGTGGCCCACTTGCAGTACTTCCATGCTGAAATGAGTCGATACTATGGCCCGATGTCATTCACAACTCAGGCCTTCCAAGAGAGTCTTACGGGGTCTGCATTACAATGGTTCATCACAGCAGATATCTACCTCATGAGAGATTGGAATGAGCTGTCTTCTGCATTCCTGCTTCAAAGATCAAAGCCGATTGGGAATGAAGTGCCTTGTCGAACTTGGTTCACTTCAAAAGAAGACCAATGGAGGATTTCTGAGCGTATGCAATGAGGTGGGAGGCTTTTATGATGCAAACTTACCCTCAACTTGCTGAAGAAGAAATGATAAAGCTGTTCATAGGGGCTTTACCTCGCAAACATCGTTGTTGGTTGCAGGGGTTGCATCTTCATAGCCTCAATGAAGTGGTCCTTTCATGTGAATACTTCGAGTCTACTGGAGGCGAAGAATTCAAAGACGCTTAACTTCAAGACCAGCACTATCAAAGCGCTCCTTTACACAGGGATTTTCATGAGTTTTACTTGTTTTTATAATTTCATGTTTCTTATCTTGTCTAGTGTGCTACTGTTGTATTTTCCATTCCAAGTACTCTATTGTACAGTTCCAATATTTTGTTTTAAGAACATGAGGCGGTACTCCAAACCTGCCCGGTGATGCTATCCAACCATGAAAAAAATATATCATCCAAGGAGAATACTGAGGGCTGGGCTTCCTCATGCTTTTTCTCCCCCGAATACATATTTTAAAAACAAAAAACACTTCATCACCAAAATCTTTCAAAAAAAGATGATAAATTTAATCATGTTTGTCTTTCTGACTCACTCACTTTATGTCTCAGAAGATCATTCCCGTCCCCTTTGATTTAGTGTGACAAAAGGTATTTGAAACTGGCACATCATGTGAGCTCGCCAAATTCAAATATACCCTTTCAAGAAGACAATGGGGCAAATAGAAAATATCATCCCACTTCAAAGAAGGTAAGTTTTATTCTCTAAATATAATTTTAGAAATGATGTCCTTTCTCTTCTATTTACAGGAAACGAAAAATAGGACGTAATAGGTACGGGCATACGATTGGAATCAAGCCATTCCCAAGAGCTCTGTACACTCCACCTTGCTCCTGCCCAACTCCTTCACAAGCCAGAGCAATATCCTTTCCCCACAATGTGCCTGAGCAACCAGATGTTGTGGTTTCATCAACGGGACTTCCAACTTCGACAAGCCCGAAGCACAAGGAGGGGATCTTTTCTCTTTGAATTGGCTACCACAACGGGGAAGAAATCCAGAGGCAGTTGAAGCGGTCTCTAGCCCGTATTCAAAATGAGGACCTAGAAACCTGACTTCCTATTCAGACGCATGCTCTTGCAAGAAGTAATTGCCATCAGAGAATTAGAGGTTTTGATTGTCCATCTCAGATTCCATAGAAGCTTGAGGTACATGACCTTTGCCCAATGATGCTATAGTTAAAGACAGAAGGAGAAATTCCACAGAAGGAAGGCGTTGAAGATGAATCAACGACCAGCAATCATGCATACATGGTCACAAGTGAGTAAGGCCAATCGAAAGAAATGTCAAACTATGCCAAGACGAAAAGGCTGTCATCAACATTCAAACATCATCAGGAGTCAGCAAATACAAACTTTGGGGAAGAGTAATTTGGTATCGTTTCCAATACTCCCCCCTCTTTGAATTCACTTTTGACATATTCCCCATATTGGCAGGAAGTACTAGGATTCAAGAGCCAAATTTGATTGTTAGGCAAAACAATATTGGCCAAGCTAGTACATGGAAATGACCCTCATCAAATTCACCTGGCTTCGTGTAAAAAGACATGTCATCCAAGAGCCAATTCAGAGAATAATTGATCTAATGAAGCAAGGGACATAGGACTTCGTGTCCCCCTCTCACTTTAGGTTCACCCAATCATCTCGCAAACCAAAGTGAAGGGTAAAGTTGTATCGCTTCCAGCTTATTTAACTCTTGAAAGAGTTCATGACTAACACATTCCCTCTTGTTTGTTGCGGGATCACTTGACTCACAAAAGCAAGGATAACGAATCAATGAGAAGCATGTCTTGTTTGTTGTAGAATTAACTGACTGTCAAAAACAAAGATAACAAACTCTCCCAAGCAAAATGGCGTCTCAAGTATCGCCAAAGCAAATGACAGAAAATCTTCAGGCCTCAACTCACATTTGATTTTGGCCAGACTAATTGATCTACTTGTACATCTTCTCTCCTGCAGGGGCAAAAACAGAGATGCCCGATCAGATCCCCAACCCCGGCTGATCCTTCATGAGTCATATCCTTAATCAATAGGGATAACTATCGACACCCATTTGCAAATAACCATTTTGATGTTCAAAATTTAACATATTTGGAAACACCATCATGTTAACTCCTAAAGTTGTCAATAAGGTCTTTTTTGAGTCAAAACCATTTACTCGTTTTGAAAAGTTCAAACTCCATCATATTCAAAATGTTGCATGTCATTTCCAAATGAATTCTGCATGATGATTTTGGCTGTCTAAATCACTGATTCCACTGAGGATTATCAGAATAGACAGCTAAGTGAAGAATACAAGATTAATTGAGCATGCTGGATGAGGCGCGTCAGAATGATGAAAGGCAAGCCATATCCTATACACAGTCCCCCATCTATACACTTGTGAGATGAGTGCAGAAGATTCCATGACTGCAGGATAAAGAGTTCTCTCGCGAATGGTACGATAACCAAAATAGTGAGAGGCATTCCATCGCTCACCCCATCGAGCCCCATACATTGGTGAAGCTTCTCTCATACCCTCATCAAGAACCACCCCACACTGGGGCAGAGCGGAGGCAAAGCAACATCACAAGGTGAGAAGAGGGATAGAAATTTTCTTGCTCGCACTTGCATCAATCTTCGGGTGTCTTTATTGCATATTAACACTCGCGTTAATTTAAGTGCCCTAGAATGACGAAGAGCAATTCTTTCTCTACGCACTTGTATTCATTGTACAACCCAAGTGAGTTTGTAATTTTACCCTCACATTGAGACAAAACAAAAGTTACTACCATTTAAACAGCATAGCTCGGAGCACTAGCTGAAGACGAAGACTCAAGAGTCTAACAACAGTGTCGTGTTTGAACTTGCCTAGGCTAGTTCCTCTAACGACAAAGAATGAAAAAACAGGGGCATAAAAAAGCAGTGTACCTAGTAAGAGCAAGGTCAATGCCCATAAAAGAAGAACTGGAATAAAATTAGGGGCATGAAAAAGCAGTGTGCCTGGTAAAAGCAAGGCCAATGCCCCCTAGTAAAAAATGCAGCCAAGAAAATGTTGCTGTTGTGGTCCATAGAACCTCCATTTGACAGTGAGAAGAAAGACTGGTGACAAATGCCAAGACAATCACCAGCTCTACCTTTTTACACATGAATCAAGCCTACGTTGCATCCCGTTGTAAAAGTCTCTTCAAACTATGGGCACTTCAATTAACGTAGGATTTCATATGTCTATAAGCATCGCTCGAAGAAGTATGAGCAAGATTACTCTATCTCTTTTCGCAGGATTCTTGACTTGCAAACCCGGAGATGATCGTGCGGCACTTTGTTCATAAGCCTTAACCCCGACGGTCCCATTTGATGAGCCGTTGACCAAGTCTTCATCACAATTTCAACAAAGACCTCTCACATTGGTAAAGTCGTACCACTTGCGAGAATACTCAGACCCGTTGACATGATGACAAAGGTGAGATAGTGTGGTCCTTATGAATCCCGCATCAATGGTCAGGATAGCCTTTTCCATGAGAGTGAGCGGAAAGTCCTTTCAGACTGAAAGTCCCTCATCTGGCATGCTCAAGACATCTACATTCTAAATGAATGTTGTCTTTCAAAATCTTCCCTAATGGAAATCAAAAGATGTAGAACTGACAAAATTATCATGCATGAATCTCATTTGAACTCATGAATTTATAGCATATACAATCATGTGTGCATACTGTGCAAATAGCAGACATACTCTTAGAGATCAGAGATATTGCTAGGTAAGCATATCTTTATCCCCATTTGTCTTAAGGTACCTATCACTGTCCAGATACTCTCTTCTTGACACTCGACCTATTCGAGTCGTCCCTTGAGTTTGGGTGCTTGCAATTGTCTCAGTATCCCGTTGTCTTTGAGTACCCACCACTTGCCGGGTAATCCCTCTTAATGACACTCGACCTGTCCGAGTCGTCCTCGGAGTATTGATACTTGTGACTGACCAAGTATCCCTTTATCGTTAAATACCTACCACTGTCCAGGTACTCTCTTCTTGACACTCGACCTATTCAAGTCGTCCCTTGAGTTTAGGTGCTTGCAATTGTCTCAGTATCCCATTGTTTTTTAGTACCGGTCACCGTTCGGATACTCCCTTTTCCTGACACTCGACCTTTTCGAGTTGTCCCCAGAGTATTGATACTTGTGACTGACCAAGTATCTCTTGGAATACCTACTGCTGTCCCCATATCGTCAAGTACCCACCGTTGTCTAGGTACTTCCTTTTCATGACACTCAACTTGCCCGAGTTGTCCCCAAATGATATAATAGCTGTTTAAGCACTCCACTGCGTTATGCACCTACGATTACCCAGGTATGCTCTCTTATCATCATGATACTTGGACCTGCCTGAGTGGCCCCAGATCATATCATTAAATACTTGTGTTCATCCAAGTATTCCAGTACTTTATACACCTGTGGCTATCCAGATGTTCCACCCCTTTTAAGTGCCTGCGGCAATCCAGGTAAGCCTCGTGCTACATTCAAATTCTCATTACCAGGAGGTGAGAGACCTTCATGAATATGCGGGGCACGCCCTCGATATTCCCATTACCAGGAGGTGAGAGATCTTCACGAATATGCGGGGCACGCCCTCGATATTCCCATTACCAGGAGGTGAGAGACCTTCATGAATATCCAAGGTACATCCTCGATATTCCCAATTACCAGGAGATGAGACACCTTCACGAATATTCGGGGCACGTCCTCGATATTCCCATTTACCAGGAGGTGAGAGACCTTCATGAATATGCGAGGCACGTCCTCGATATTCCCAATTACCAGGAGGTGAGAGACCTTCATGAATATCCAAGGTACGTCCTCGATATTTCAACTACCAGGAGGTGAGAGACCTTCATGAATATCCAAGGTACGTCCTCGATTCGATATTCCCAATTACCAGGAGGTGAGAGACCTTCATGAATATCCAAGGTACATCCTTGATATTCCCAATTACCAGGAGGTGAGAGACCTTCACAAATATTCGAGGCACGTCCTCGATATTCCCATTTACCAGGAGGTGAGAGACCTTCATGAATATGCGAGGCACGTCCTTGATATTCCTAATTACCATGAGGTGAGAGACCTTCATGAATATCCAAGGTACGTCCTCGATATTCCCAACTACCAGGAGGTGAGAGACCTTCATGAATATCCAGGGTACATCCTCGATATTCTCAATTACCGGGAGGTGAGAGACCTTCATGAATATCCAAGGTACATCCTCGATATTCCCAATTACCAGGAGGTGAGAGACCTTCACGAATATTCGGGGCACGTCCTCGATATTCCCATATACCAGGAGGTGAGAGACCTTCATGAATATGAGAGGCACGTCCTCGATATTCCCAATTACCAGGAGGTGAGAGACCTTCATGAATATCCAAGGTACGTCCTCGATATTCCCAACTACTAGGAGGTGAGAGACCTTCACGAATATCCCAGGTACGCCCTCTATATTTCCCAACTACCAAGAGGTGGGACACCTTCACAAATATCCAGGTATCCCCCAAGAGTTTGTACCTGTGATCATCCAGGTACCCCTTCGATACTTGTGATCATCCAGGTATCCCCCAAGAGTTTAAACATGTGATCATCCAGGTACCCCTTCGATACTTGTGATCGTCCAGGTATCCCCAAGAGTTTATACTTGTGATCATCCAAGTACTATCTCCCAACAAGCAGATGCCCTGAGAAAGGTCAGTGCATCTACCGTCAAGGCGACCGAAGAAAGGTTCGGGTCCTAGACAAACAACTTATTGCTCTAATAGGCGACCGAAGAAAGGTTCGGGTCCTAGACAACCAACTTATTGCTCTAACAGGCGACCGAAGAAAGGTTCGGGTCCTAGAAAAGCAATTCCTTGTCAAGGCGACCGAAGAAAGGTTCGGGTCCTGGAAAAGCAATTCCTCGTCAAGGCGACCGAAGAAAGGTTCGGGTCCTAGACAACCAACTTATTGCTCTAATAGGCGACCGAAGAAAGGTTCGGGTACTGGAAAAGCAATTCCCCGTCAAGGCGACCGAAGAAAGGTTCGGGTTCTAGACAACCAACTTATTGCTCTAACAGGCAACCGAAGAAAGGTTCGGGTCCTAGACAAACCAACTTATTGCTCTAACAGGCGACCGAAGAAAGGTTCGGGTCCTGGAAAAGCAATTCCTCGTCAAGGCGACCGAAGAAAGGTTCGGGTCCTAGACAAATCACTTATTGCTCTAACAGGCGACCGAAGAATGGTTCGAGTCCTGGAAAAGCAATCTCCTCATGCAGCAAGTAAGATGACGCCTTGATACTTGCCAAAACTCGGGGTTCACACCCTATCTCACTCACTCCCGGTAAGTAACTACAGGTATCTTCTTATCTGTCTTAGTATATGTAGTGTTATATTGCTCTTTTTACATAGGATAATAAGTCTCAAATAAAATATAATCTCGCTACGCATATATGGACAAAATTTAGGCATCGGTTGTCTTTGAATGCAACCTCTGCGAGCTCACCTTCAAAGAGGGGCATCTCGTTGACGCCTAAAATTTCATTTTAATTAATTAGGTTTTACTTTTTTTTTTTTTTTATTTTATCTTTTTTTCGGATGATAAATAAACAAAGAAAAACGGAAAAGAAACAAAAGAGAAAAAGAAGCAAAAGCAGCCCCTCACATGGGCCTCGAGAGGCCCATTTCGCCCGGCCCGACCCATCCGGGTCATCTTCTTCCTCCGTCTGCCTCTGCAGCGCACGCGCAGAGGGCACGACGCCGGATCAGCGGACGGACGGCGACACAAGTGAGGGGGGCAGCTGGCGGACAGGTGGCGGATGGGACACCGGTTCGGCCGGCGGAGGCCGCTTGGCGCACGGGGACCGCGGTCGAAGCTCCGTCGACCGATCCCCTCGCCTATAAATAGGCCCCCGTTTCCGTTGTTGAGGAGCACGCCGAGAACGATCGAAGGCTGCAAAGCTTCGAGCTTCCTGCCGAGAGACTTCGAAGGGAGCCGAAGACGAGCAAGCCAGGATCCGAAGGCGAGGTAGAGAGAGAGAGGCCGCCGAGGCTTGGGGTCCCCGAGAGACTTCGGGAGCTCGAGTTCCGGCCGGCCGTGGCGTGGTGAGCTCGAGGGGTCCCCGAGAGACTTCGGGAGCTCGAAGGGCAAGCCCGAGGGAGAGAAGGTAACTCGGCGCCGGATCTTGTCGGATTTGACCGTCTAGGACCCACCGACGCCGTCGTCGTCCGCCGCGATCATCGCCATCAATCTGCCCTCGCCGTGGCCGCCACCGTCGTAGATCAACTCCCGTCGTCGCCGTCATCGCCTCCGTTCAAGAAAAGATAAAACCATCGCCGTCGCCGCCCATCGCAACCCCATTCTATCGGCGTCGCCGCCGTCGTGGTTCCCATCGTCATCGCCACCGCCGTGGCCATCGTCGCCGTCGTATCGCTTCGGTCTCCTCCCGGCGCCGCGGATTCGCAAACCCTAGGGTTTGCGATTTTCCGGGTCGCGAGCGATCCGAACCCGAAAAATCGGGTAGGGTTTGCGATCCGGGGGCGGCCGCGAGTCGGGTCGTGTGCGGATCCGGGTCGGGTAGGGTTCCGAAGGAACCGGGTTGCGAGCCGGAGCGGGTCGTCGAGCCGGGTCGTCGAGCCGAGCCGGGTGTCCCCAAACGCCCGGCCATAGCGGCTGTTTTAATATCTAAGAAAAAAAAAAAAAAAAAAAAAAAGTGGGCGAAAATCGGGGTCGGGCCCGCAACGCGGCCCGTCCGCGTTTGGGTCGCCGGCCGGCCGGACCCAACCCGCGGATCCGACCCGAGTTGGTTTTATTTTTTTATTATTTTAATCTAAATTAATATTCTAATAAATAATAAATAAATGGTTTATTTTAAAAAATCAAAAATGTTTTAATTTCCAGAAAATCGAAAAATATTAAAAAATTGTTGAAAAATGTTTTATTTTCTAAAAAAATCGAGAAAAATCAAAAAATAATTTATTTTCCAAAATATTTAAAAATATTTAAAAATATTTTATTTTCCTAAAAATCAAAAAATCAAAAATATTTCATATTTTCCAAAAATGCCAAAAATCCAGAAAAAAAGCCAAAAATTCATGAAAAAGCAAAAAAATTTAGAAAAAGCCAAAAAGACTTGTATTTTTCCAAAAAAATCCCTTTTGTGTCCAAAAAAATTAGAAAATGACTCAAAAATGTTTTTCCTCCCAAAAATGCGTGGAAAATCCCTCGAACATCCAAAAACCTTAGGGTTTAAACAAGATTAGGTACCGAAATGGCATTAGTGATTAACTAGTGTAATCAAGTCCCGATCCTAATTTCTCTAGTTGCGCAGAGTGAGTATTTCTCCCGATACTTCACTTGGGTTTCTAATCAACCCACCCCAAATCGATTAGTGGCGACTCCAATTTAAAAATTGAGCAACCATTTTTATATTGGACGTGCCAAGCCATTGAGCATGGAATGGCAAGAAAAAGAGGT
Organism: Eucalyptus grandis; assembly: GCF_016545825.1. Classification (NCBI taxonomy): domain Eukaryota; kingdom Viridiplantae; phylum Streptophyta; class Magnoliopsida; order Myrtales; family Myrtaceae; genus Eucalyptus; species Eucalyptus grandis. The sequence goes on along the minus strand of NC_052615.1, from coordinate 26,312,017 downwards.
CGAAAATTTTGAAGCATGGAATGGCAATCGAAAATTTTGAACGGATTTACTTTCAGATGTGATAAGGTATGATTGGAAATGGAAACGTTTTAGATGAGATGTGTTTAGGGTAAAATTGGAAAATCAAAAAGTATAAAGAAATGTTGATTCTTCGTACTTTTATTGGTGGATATATATATACACACACAAAGAAGTTAAAAGGCGCAGTTCCTTTAAAACACATCAATTTTATCTCAGGTCTCAATATTAGATGAAACTTATTTCTGTCACGTGAAAAAACACCAACTTTAGTTAGTGTCTCAATTTTGGTCAATTTTTTTAATCTTATAAAAAAGTGTCAACCTTTAGTTGATAACCAAATCTTGCTTCCATTGAGCTTCCGTCAAGTTTCTATTGAGTGCACACATCAAATCTTTAAGATATCATTAAACTAAAACTTGACGGACCATATCTAGGTACCAACTAAAAGTTGATTTTTTTATGAGAAAACAAAACATCTAGACTAAATTGGGATCCAACCTAATATTTTTTTATGAGACAAAAAAAGTTAGCGTCAAAATTGAGACCCAACAAAAAGTTGATGCTTTTTCATGAGGCAAAAAAAAAAAAAAAAAGGACCAGAATTGGGACTCGAGATTTTTTTTTTTGGTCATATGATTGGGACTCGAGATAAAGTTGGTGTTTTTAAAGGGAATTATGCCCAAGTTAAAAAATCCATAGTCTTTTCCATGCTATCAATAATTGCAATGTTTATTTTCCAACTTTCTTGCTAACTATTTTTAGATCAGATCGATGTCTCATGTCTAATTGATTATTACTTGTTTTAAATATTTTCCTTTTTCTAAACTTTGTGTTTATGCATTTGATTTTATTTCAAATATGAAATACCCAAAATTTTCACAACTTACAGATCTCAATTCAGAGTCCCTATGATTTTTCCAAGATTCCTTAAACTTTTGACAGTATTTTTCCATAGTTGACGGAAAAGTCAGAGAGTATTCTTTCATGCACTTACAAATTCTACAAGAAGTGTTTTTTGTATTAAGTATCACTTCTAAGTTAAGTTGGCTTCGCCGAGCTACAACTTTCGGATCCGTCCCTGCCTCGAGTTTTGTCATCTGCCCATATTTGGCTTCCTTCTTATTGCATTGGTGTGAATCGTTGTTCTCAAGGTTATGGAATGCTTAAAATATTTAATGAAAAAATGTCCTTTCAATTAAAATCAATTTGGCTTTAGATGGCGGAAAAAGAGTCCTCTTCCTCCAAAGGAAAGACTTTGAGGTTCAAAACTCCCGCGCACACCATGTGGCTTTTGTCTTGTCAAATGACTATGTTGGAGTTCTTAAACATTATTCATAGAAATAAAATTTTTATTTTCTTTTCATGAATCTAAATACAAAATTATCATGCTTTTTAACCCCGGATACTCTATCTGAGGTTTTATCCACCCTGATAAGAAGACAATAAGGGTGGTACAAAACATAAGAGAAGATAAGTTACTTCTCATTCTCATCCTCATCCGGGCTATCAAAACGCGGTGTAAACACTAAAATTTCATTGAATTTAACAACATATCAACATAATGCATGTCTATTGATGTGCCTTATATTTGTTGTGATTTTTGGGCCTGCCTCAAATGACCGGATTTACTCTTATAAAAAAGTAAATATATTGTTTACACAAGTGCATCTCAACAATAAATAGGGTCCAGTATTGGTGTCATCAAACGTCATCAATAACACGAAATTCTCATTATAGAAAGGTATACAATGCATCCGTTTATAATTTTTTATCGCCCTATAAAATAAACATCATTTGAAGTGAACCCCTTTTCTCTTTTCTTTTTCTGCTAGAGTAATTTTCTCGTTTTGGCAATGCACAACTTTAGTTTGCCCTCCAACTATAGAGGAGCAGGGAACGGGATAGCTATAGTTGTGCTTCGCCATGATGAGAATATTAATACAAATATCTAAGGTTGCTAGAAATTGAGTTTTATTTGTTGTGAGTGAACTTATTACAGGGGGATGCATTATGTGCCTTTTATATAATGGGAGTTTGGTTCCATAGATGGTACCTGATGCCCCCAGGATTTCACATTACCAATTGCCAAAAGTGCAAATTTGGACAATTTGCAATTACATAAACAGCACATATGCTTCATTATAAGAGTAAATCCAATCATTTTAGACAGTCAAAACACAATACTTTAATGCCCTTATAGTTCTGTGATACGCCATGAAATTATGAGTGATAAATTCCGAGAGTTTATGGCCCATTTCGTAGCATGAATGCATGGTCCACATAGAATGCAATTTCTTATGTTATGTAATTGTAATCACACTTCAGATCAGTGATACGTGAATGAGGTAGATAAAATCCTCATGCAAAGCAACTAGGATCAAAGCGTGGGATATATCTATTATGTAGCTAAAAATATTACATCGGCAGATAGGTTTACATGATGAGTGTTAGTGCAATAATAAGGATATGAGTCAGGTGTCATGTCGATCCATCAATTGATCAATCGAGATAGAGAGGGAGAGTCTATAATTGCATACTTAAGAAAGTATTCTGAGACATATTGCAAATAAGCTTCAAAATGAAGGATGTATATCATTAGAGGCAATCGAGTGAGAAAGATGAGGCAATCAAGTGATATCAAAAGATGGAAAATGAAATCTTAAAGCTATAAACTGACCTGAGATTTTTCGCAGAATCTAGATGAGAAAATGAGGCGAGTGCTCCTCCATCCCATGAACAATCCCCAACCCCTCCTTGTTTTCTTTGCAAGGCTCTTTTCTACCTTTCCTTGTTCAACTTTAGTGGCTGAACTAATATAAGAGCGATCCCGATGGCTTCACTTGGCCTGAAGCCTTCTCTTCTGCTGATATGAAGAGGAATGATCATATGAGTGGGGTGAGGAAGGGGAATCGTTTGCCCGAGAGAAGTGACTTCATGTCCTTTTAGATTTATGCCATTGATAATATTTGACGACACAAAAAGTTGGGTTTTATTACCAAAGAGCGGCTTTGTTTTGCTAGTTTATACTTTTGTAAAACAAGTAATTTACTTTTTTATAAGAGCGTATCCAACCGTTTAAAGCATGTAAATGAAAAATCACCACAAACAAGAGGCGCAGTAAGCACTTACCGATTCTTATGATAGATAATGAGATTCGTTTATTTACTTCTTCATAAAGGGCTAATTCAAATATATATTCAGATACGAATAAAATCCCAGATAAATTATCTTTGGAATATCTGCTATCCTTTCTCTGGTGACACTTATATGGAAATTGACTAAAAATATCGGAGTTACCAATGTAATTCTAAATAAGGGGAAAAACTTCTAAATTTATTGTATGACAATCCATTTAGTCGTAAACTTTTCAATTTGGCCAATATAATCTTATACCTTTTGATGATTTGTTAGTGTAGTCTTTCTAAATAATTTTGGCCGAAAATTGTTGATATATACAAATTTCTTTTTTCATTTTTGTTCCTTTTGTTTTCTTCCCTTTTCTTTCTCTATTTCCTTTGTCAATTGCTTACGTCTATATAAGTGATTTCGGCCAAAATTGATCACGATGAGTACATTGGCAAATTATCTAAAGATTTAGAACTAGAAATTGGCCAAATAAAAAAGTTTAATACTAAGTTGGCTGTTATACAGCAAATTTATGACTTTGTGGAAAATTGTAGCACAAATAAGCTCTTCAAGTAAGAACTCATCCATGACATGATGGGACATTTTTCCGAAAATGGATTCTTTTGAAATGTACTTAGTAAAATAGGTCTCTTCCACAAGTACTTTTCAAGCTAGAACTATCATTGCCATATCATCTCTAAAATTGCCCGGTTGTCATCTCTTCATCCCAATCACTTCTCCATTTATCTATTAAATATTTCGTACTAAAAATTCAGCGGCCATCTCTATCTTAACCATCTATTGTGCTACTTTCTTCTCGAAAACAACATGACCTTAAATTTGACAATTTTGCTCTTGATATTTTGAAATCTAATTGACTTATATAGTCCATATATGCAATTAACTAGCAAATTTCACTATAAGCTGTATAAGTGAGCTTTGGGTGTGATGGCCCAAGTCTAAGAATAAGAGAGGACATTACAAGTAGGGACCTACCAAAAATTCTCACCACCTTGAATTATACTTGAGTAATTATTGTACGATTTAACCCCAGTGAATAAGATTGGATCGTTATATTTAGTATCAGTGCTTGTGACGAAGTTCCTGATTCCCCGAGCCAAAATAGCCCATCTCAGATGGTCATCACTTTAATTGACTCCACCTTTAAGTACTCCTTTGGAAAGTTTAGCTTAATGGAAGAGGTTGACTCGATGTAATGGGAGACTATGGAGGGAAAGACATCTTGTCCTGATGCACATTGCCATCTTCTCACGCAAATCTGACTCGAGCATCAAGGATTAATTAACAATAGAAATATCAAATAAAATGTAGAGAGGAGAAAGAAAAAGCTTTTGAGTTTTCGCCTTGATTTGGTCAAGAGGACTATGTATTCTTCACAACAAGACAAAAATGCACGAAAGGATAACTGGTGAATAAAAAATGAAATACTATCCCAAGTACAAGAGATGACACACTTCGGACTTCGTAGTGAAAAGGAAGGAGAGAACAAAATTTAGGGCCATGAGCTTTTTCTAGCGGCCTTATGTGACAAGGGCATTTTGGTAGGTTGTTTGAAAAGGTTGTGCTCGTAGCCATATTTAAACAGCCAGATAATCTAGGTCGTTATTGTATGGGCAACAGCTACTAAATAATTGGAATCAGGTACTTGCCCTAATTCTCACACTCCTTTCTTTGAGCACTCTTTGTTTAGGAAATATCAACAATTCAAAAAATATTTACTAAAACAATGATTTGCTTATAAAAATAAATTGATGAATAGCATTTCAATTATCAACAAAAACGTTTAGCTCTAGATTATCATTGATAATAACAAGATTTTCCTTCGACTAATTTTTCCAAAAAATATCAACAATCATTTTTGGAAAACAATATTTAAACATTATTTTCTTTTGTGAAACAAAGAGAAAAAAAGTGTCTCATTGGTTGCCTAATAATATTGGGTTGTATCCATTAGTGTTTGCTCCAGTGGCCACCCTTTCATGTTGGAAGGAGGGGTAGGGGGTTCAAATCTCCACTTTCTCAGAGGGATTAGGGTGATGGTGATTTAGTTTTAAGCGTGGGTATGAAATTAGGGTGAGGACGATTTAGTTTCAAGCATGTGTTTTAACTTCCACACCCTGCAAGGAAGCAGAATAAAAATTTGAGAGTGAAAGTTAGAGTAGAAATAAAGTAGAACCAACAAAAGGAATAAAAATATATATAAAATATGACCAACAAAAAATCTTCAAAGGACCAACCAAAAAGAAAATATATATATATATATATATATATATATCGAGTTGTGTAAAATCTCCGGATTGGGAAATCCCATGACTAGCAGATGCATAATCAAGCAAAAATATCAAATCAAATGAAACAAGAAGAAACTGCAAGAAAGAAAATAGAAAGTGGACAAAACAAACAGCTTCTAATGTTTAGTACAGAATCTCATCCTCCAAAGTCAAGAAGAGCAACTCAAAAATATACGAACCCAATTACATAAGCAACTCAACTGGATTCGGTGATTCTCTAAATTTTCAGAAATCCATTATGCTCAAGCGACTTGATTGATCATAAAAAAGTAGTCATGCAAGCAGCAAAACGAACGGTTCAAACCTCCATTCGTCCTCTCGCATCTGTTAGTGGAAGTTGTAACTCTTCATCGTGATCGAACCCAAGCGCGCACCTGGGAAAAGGTCGTCGTTATGTTGATGCACGCTCCTGGGTCTCTTCTGCATCTTTCTCAGTCTCTTGCCACCCGCCAAGAATGCCAGATCCTCTTTGATTTCTTCACTCGACAGAGCCACCGGAAACTTCCTTGTCCTCTCTGGAATCTCCTTCTTGCTCTTCGTTTCTACGGCCGTGTCTCTCTCAGGATTGCGATGCCCTGGCCGTGTGTCCTTTCTTGGTCTCAAATCCCACGGCTCCCTTTTCTTCTCCTCGTCTTTCTCCACTGGACTTGGGTTGATTCGCGTAGTACTATCGTCGTTGTCGGCTTTTTCGCTTTTCAAAGAGACACGAAATACCAATCTCCCCTCGATCTCCAAATGTTTCTTCGCAGACATGTCTTTTGAAGAAACTGGGGAAACACCGGAGGTATTCTCGGGAGGAGAAACCGGAAGACCATCGCCTGCTTCCATGAATGACGAGCAAAACAATAGAAAATAAGATGGCGATTAGGGTTTGGTGGAAGTGAGAGTCCCAAATCTACAGTCCTAACAGACTTCGGCTTTTTAAGTTTTAAATGTTTCTAACTTCTGAAAAAATATCTGTTTTCAAAACTTGATTGGCAAGGAACAAAGAAAAAAGTTTCTTCAAACAAAAGTTGTTTTCTTTTCTTTTTCCTTTTTTTCTTTTTTCCAAACAGAGGTTTCTGAATTTAACATTTGAAAGCTCTCTTAAAGTCCACATGTCAATCTTGTATTCAACAAATTTTGTAGGAGCGACTTTATATATTTATACCTGCAAAGGCACGTAAATAGTGTGTTTGTGCAAGAAATTGACATTTGAAAGATTAGGTAAAGTCACTTTATGTAAAGAAATTATTGATATAGATACACACAACAAAGAAAAAGTATTAATACCCATCGGAAGAAAAGATCATTTCAAGATTTTAACTTCCTTCAGGAAGGTTGTTCTAAATTAGAAAATATGAAAACAAGATAAAATTATTAATTTATTCATTTGTCAATGGACATAACACATGCAAAATAAATAAATGAGGATATTTAGAGGGGAAAAAATTACTGTTCCTTTAAAGTAAGACTTTCTTTTTAATTTACACTAGTCCTTACGCACGCTGCATGCGAGTCAGATTGTCTTTGTATCTGTTTGCTCAATCAACAAAACAACACGTGAGATTGCTTTGCGAATGCTTTATATGATATAAGTTGGTGAAATAGGACTGACATTCTCTAGGAGTTATTATAAAAGTTCAATTTGTAAAATAATCAACAAAGTGTACTGACATTTTCTCTAATGTAAATTATAATCAAACTGTTCACCTCCTTTTACTCTCACTTGTTCAACAAAGTGGAATTGACCTCAGAGTTTTTTACTTTTCAAATATTAATTGATCTCAAAGTTTAAGTCACTTTCATCTCCTTCAATTGTTATTCATTTATTTTTATTTTTATTTTTATTTTATTTTTTTTGGTGCTGTTTCCTTCTACCTGTTCCCTAGTGGAATTTACCCCACCACCCTAGCTTCTTTACTTTTCAAATATTTTGAACCCTCTCACCTTTAGGCTGAGGATCAGCAGTCACTTTCATCTCCTTCAATTTTATTCATTTATTGCCACATCACAAAGCACGGAAAAATTCCAAATAAAAATTTGAAGTAGAGCCATTTTCTCAAAAAATAATCTAAAGTGCACTTTGTTTCCAATAAGGATTTGAAGTGGCAAAATCAATCATATCAAGACCTCAACTTGTTGGTTGGCCAAATATTTGTTGGTAGAGTTTTCTGATGACCAAAATGGGTTAATTTTGTTTGAAATTCCAAGTTGATTAAAGATCGAGTTCTTCCTTTAAAATTTCACGTTTTCTTCTTCCTCTCCCATTACTACTGAAGCAAATTATTCTCACCTAATCCTCAGTTGCTCTGTGGCCACTCTTCATTGCTCCTCACCTGCTCCTCGCAAGCTCCCGTCAATCGTTAGGCATCATCTCTCCTTTCCCAGGTAAGGTGTTCATACTTGGGTTTGAGCCAGATTTATTCATGACCAATGCCTTGATTCACTTATTGTTAGCTTTCAAAAGACCTAGACTGTCCGCTGATGTTTGACACCCGGTTTATTCTAGATTCCTTTTGCTGGAATGCTTTGACTAATGGCTTGATTTTATACAGAAGCACGAAAGGACAAGAAGAATAATAAGCAAATCAAACATCTACATAACCCGATGATAGAAGAATGAATGTAAAAAATATGTTAACTGTGTTCACTCCCATGTGGAGGAAGCCCAATGAATAACAAGCACAAAAAGGTTTGAGCCCATATGATAAGTCATATGGAGAAATAGCGTTTTTCACTATCTTTTAAATTATAGCCACCAAGAAGTAATTAGAGACGTAGTAACAAGCAAAAAAAATTGGTATTTGGAAGCTGGCATTGGAGATTGATTTGTGGTCCAATTGAGCTGAAATTTTGTCAATGTGTTCATGGCGCACTCTTCTTGAATCTATACTGTTTGATTTTTGTCTAAAGCTCCATACACCAGGTTTTCTTGAATTGATCAAAACTTGCATTTTTGGTCAAATTTGTCTTTGATCTTTTGTGAAATTTATGTGTTTTACTAAGAATGATGTTCTTAAGGTCTTTGCTACTATGTACCTCTAGTATTTATTAAAAAATAACTTTGTTCACCCGATTTTGTCAATAGTGAAGATTTATGGGTGGACTGTGGTCTAGTGGTTTTTTTATCTCCTCACACCGATGAGGTTTTCCACATAAAAAAAAATCATCTTGTGTTTGTGTGTTTGATATTTATTTTGCTCTACTATATCGGTTTCTATTAGGTTTACACAAGAGAGAAGATTATTTTATTCCGTTGTGTTAAACCGATATTGTCTAGGTTGTTACTATTCTCCCATCAAAGTGGTATAAGGGCTTTGGTTATTGCTTGATTTTGATTCCTTGTGTTAAACAATTGAAATGAATACAAGTAGAATGGTTACATTAAATGGTTCAAATGATCATATTTGGAAAGAAAAAATGGAAGATCTTTTATATGTGAAGGATTATTATTTGCCTATATTTGTTGAAGAGAAATCGGAGAATAAAATTGATCATGAATGGTCTATATTTCATTGTCAAAAACATGGTTATATTAGGCAATAGGCGGATAATAATGTTTTGAACCATATCATTGAGGAAACAAATGCACGCAATTTGTAGGATAAGCTCAAACAGTTATATGCTCGAAAAATTGGGGATAATAAGTTATTTATGATAAAACAAATGATGGCTTTGAGATATCAAGATGGTACTCATTTGATTGATCATTTAAATTCTTTTTAAGGAATTATCAACCAGTTAGCTGCAATAGAAATCAAGTTTGATAATGAGATACAAGCGCTATGGTTGCTTGATACTTTACCAAACTCATGAGAGACGTTTCGAATGTCTTTGTCTAATTCTGCCTCGGATAATACGATTACCAAGGATTTAACCAAGAGTAGTGTTTTGAATAAAGAGATGAGAAGAAAGACACAAAGATTATCCCTTTCACACTCTGATGCCTTAGTTGTTGAGAAAAGGGGAAGAAGTGAGTCTTGAGGTTCGAGAAATAAAGATAAAAGCACATGCAAACACAATAGATTTGCTAATATTGAGTGCCATTATTGCCATCAGAAGGGACATATTCAAAGGTTTTACTGTCAGTTCAAAAGAGATACACAAAAAGAGAAAGGTAAAGAGAAGAAAAGTGATAAAGACAACGATGACAATTATGTTGCTACACTTAAAAAAGACTTTTTCATTGTCTTTGATGATGATGCAATGAATCTTGTACATCATAAAAGCAGTTGGGTAATTGATAGTAGTGCATTTTTCATGCTACATCTCATATGGATTTCTTTACATCATACAAGTTAGGTGACTTTGGATCTATGAAGATGGGAAACAATGGGTTGGCTGAAGTCGTAGGCATTAGAAATGTGTGCCTAGAGACTAGTAATGGCATGAGGTTAGTATTGAATAATGTTAAGCATATACCTGATATTCATTTGAATTTGATATCCACAAGCAAGCTGGATGACAAAGGGGTATCGCAGCACTTTTAGTGATGGTCGATAGAAGCTTACAAAAAGTTATATAGTTGTAGCTAGAGGTGAAAAATATTCTTCGTTATGCAATATACAGGCAAAGTTGTCCATAGATAGAATTAATGTAGTAGATAGCAAAGAGAAAGTTGAGTTATGGCATAAGAGGCTCAGTTATATCAGTAAGAATGGTTTGTCAATATTGGCCAAGAAGAAACTTCTTTCAAGTATAAAAAGGTCAGTGCTGAAGGGGTATGCTCACTATTTAGCAGGAAAACAAAATAAAGTTGCATTCAAAAGCTTCACTCTTTCAAAAAAATCAAGTATACTTGATCTAGTGCATTATGATGTTTGTGGACCTATGAAGATAAAATCACTTGATGGCTCAAGTATTAGATGCTTTTAAGTTGGTTCAAGCTTCATTAGAGAGACAGACTAAAAAAAAAGTTGAAATACATTTGAACTGATAATGGGGGAGAGTATATTGGATCTTTTGATAAAAATTGCAAACAACAGGGTATTGACATCAAAAGACACATCTCAAGATGCCTCGATTAAATGGCTTAATTGAGAGAGTGAACAGGACACTGATTGAAAGGGTGAGATTTTTACTTTCACAATCAAAGCTGCTAGGATCCTTTTGAGGTGAGGCTTTAAATACCATTGCACATGTACTAAATCTTACTCCATGTATTCCTCTAGAGTTTGATGTTCCTAATAAAGTTTGGACAGGCAAAAATGTTTCTTATGATTATTTGCATGTCTTTAGGTGCAAGGCATTCATGCATATCCCCAAAGATGAGAGGTTTAAACTTGATGTGAAAACAAGACAATGCATATTTATTGATCATGGACAAGATATGTTTTGTTACAAATTTTATGATCTAGTTGAGAAGAAACTTGTAAGAAGTAAAGATGTTGTATTTATGGAAAATTAAACAATAATATATATTAAAAAATTAGAGATGATTTTAACACCACATGTTAGTGATGATTTGATTGATTTGGATTTAGTTCCTCTCACGCATATTCCTACACAGGTTGATGAGGAATAGCGAGAAGTGAATGTTCTAGATAATGAACATGTCCTTGAACATTTTGAAACAAATAACATTGTTCTTGAACCAAAAGCTCCATTAGATGCTCCATTGAATGTTCCAGTCTGGAGATCGATTAGAGACCGACAACCTTCCACCAGATATTCTGAAGATGATTATGTATTATTGACCGATGCAAGTGAACTAGAATGTTATACATAAGTAATAAAAGATGAGTGCAAAAGTAAATGGCTTGATGCTATACAAGATGAAATGAAGTCATTTTATGATAATCATACTTTTGAACTGGTAAAGTTGCATAAAGGCAAAAGAGCTTTAAAGAATAATTTGGTATAAAGGTTGAAGTGAGATTAAAATACTTCATAACCACAATACAAAGCTAGATTAGTTGTTAAGGGATTCAATCAAAGAAAATGTATTGACTTTGATAATGTATATTCTCAAATGGTGAAAATGTCTTCTATCCATGTGGTACCAGGCTTGGCAGCTAGCCTAGACTTGGAGATTGAGCAGATGAATGTCAAAACAGCCTTCCTACATGGTGACTTAGAGGAAGGGATATATATGGAACAACCAAAGGGTTTCAAAGTAAAATGGAAAGATGATTATGTGTGCAAACTAAAGAAGAGTCTATATGGCCTAAAGCAAGCACCAACATAGTGATACAAAATGTTTATCTTAGTTATGATAGAAAAGGATTATAAAAAGACTTCATCGAATTAATTGTGTATTCGTCCAAAAATTTTCTAATGATGACTTTATTATTCCCTTATTTTATGTTGATGATGGCAAGAATGCCTCATGAATTGAGTTGTTGAAGAAGCAATTGAATAAGTCTTTTACCATGAAAGACTTAGGCATAGCAAAGCAAATTCTTGGCATTAAAATCACCTAGGATAGAGATGCTAAGAAATTGTTCCTATCGCAAGAGAAGTACATCGAGAAGATTCTTTAGAAATTTTACATGGACAAGGCTAAAGTGTTTAGTACTCTTCTTGCTGCCCACTTTAAGTTAAATGCAAAGCAGAGTCCTATGACTAATAAAGAGAAAAATGACATGGAAAGTGTCCCATGTACTTCAGCAGTAGGAAGCTTAATATATGCGATGGTTTGTACACGTCTAAACTTAGCATATGTACTTAGTGTTGTTAATCGTTTTGTCAAATCCAAGTAGAGAGCACTAGAATGCATTAAAGTGGATTATAAGGTATCTTCGAGGAACTTCTAGTTTGAAACTTAGTTTCGAGACTAGGAAACTTGAGTTAATTATATACACATTTTGACTTGGCATGAGATATTGATACTCGTTAATCTACTTTTGGTTATTTGATTTCTTTTACCGATGGGGTTGTGTCATGAAAGTTAAGATTGCAAACATGTGTTGCACTTTTCACAACAAAAGTTGAATTTATTACAACAACCGAAGCTAGTAAAGAGATGCTATGACTGAAGAAGTTCTTGGAAAAACTCGAGTTCAAGCAAAAGAGGTATGTGTTATTTTGTAACAATCAAAGCGCGATTCATCTTGGTAAGAATTTCTTGGTAAGAATTTATCTTTTCATTCTAGATCGAAACGCATTGCTATTAGGTATCATTGGATAAGAGATGTTCTAGATGAGAAGCTATTGGAACTTGAGAAAATTCATATGGACCATAATGGTTCCGATATGATGACAAAGAAGCTTGAACATTGCTTAATTGATAGTATGGATGATGAATCCCTTCACATCATCGTGAGCAGGAGATTGTTAGCTAGGTTCACTCCCATGTGAAAGAAACCCAATGAATAGTAAGCCCAAACGGGCTTGAGCCTATATCACAAGTCATATAGAGAAATAAGATTTCTTACTATCTTTTAAGTTGTAGCTGCCAAGAAGTTATCAAAGACGTGGTAACAAGAGAGGAAGGGAAAGCAAAAATATAATGTTTGGGGATTAGTCTGATTTACATTGAGCTGGCATCGGAGGTCGATTGTGATCTGATTGAGTTGAAATTTTGTCAGCGGGTTCGAGGTGCACTCTTCCTGAATCTGGGATGGTTTGATTTTTGTTTGAAGCTCCCTATACCAAGTTTTTTATGAATTGATCAAAACTTGCATTTTTGGTTAGATTTATTTTTGATCTTGTATGAAATTTATGCGTATTGGCAAGAATGATGTTCTTGAGGTTTTTGCTACTATGTATCTCTAGTATTTACTAGAGAAGAACTTTGTTCACCCGATTTTATTGATGGTGAAGATTTTTGGGTGGACTTCGGTCCCGTGGTTTTTTTATCTCATCACATCAAGAAGGTTTTCACATAAAAAAATTGTCTTGTATTTGCATGTTTGATATTTATTTTGCTCTTTATATTGGTTCCTATTATGTAAAACTCTTGCATGCAATTTACTTACTTTACCATATATTTGGTCGGTCCATGATAGGTATAGGTTGGTCATGAATGTAATACCATGGTTATTTCGATTTAGAAGTAACAATGATTGAGTCATATAAAAACAAAATAATTTTTTTTTTTTAGAGTATGTGCTTTCAATTTAGGCATTCATTTTCCTCGGTGTCTTAGGTCATTATTTTCCTAAGAAACTTAACGTCGTTTTCATGGATTAAAAAAAAAAAAGACAATTTTTTTTGGAAATTTTTCAATTCATGCTTTTCTATCTTGGTTTTAGGGAATTTAATATCCTTATTTTCCCGACTCATGTTTAGGTTGGTCATGTCTTTCCTAGTTCATTTCATAGGAACTCCCATTCATGTACAAATATTTTTGTGAAAATTGGAAAAGAAAAAAAAAAAAGAGATTAGACCTATATCATGGGTTAACTTTGTCTTGATATGCCTTGTTTGTTTCCAAAATAAGTGATTACAGATCATCTACGTTCGTCAATCTGAACTCGCTCAAGAGGTAGAGCAAAAATGGCCGAGGAGGATATGCCAAGTCACGTTGCGACCATAAAAATGAGATGAAACAAGTCTTTGAGCAAATGGAGGGGTGTCAATGTAGACCAAACTTATTCCTACTCCACCACCAATTAAAGTGGTAGTGCCACAACCATCCAATAGCAATAATCAAGGCATGAGTGGAGATGATAATATGCTTGAATTAGAGGATGATCCACCCTAGAGTTTCCCTCTAATCAACTTGTCCGTATACGCGAAGATCAAAGTGCCAAAAAAGTTCAAAATGCCAAAGTTTGAGAAGTATAATGGCACTTCTTGCCTAAAAACCCACTTGCAAATGCACTACGTGTGGATAACTCAATATGTCAGCAATAAGCCCCTCATAGTCCAGTCATTCCAAGCAAGCTTAACTGAACCTATACTGAAATGGTAAATCATGAAAAATATAAACTTCCTCAAGACTTGGGACAAAGTAGCTTACGCATTCACCAGACGATACAAGTTCAATCTTGACATCACTGCCTCTTATGAGGATCTCGAGCGTCCCAAGAAGAAGAGAGTGAATTATTCAAAGAATATGTCACGAGGTGGAGAAACCTAGGCTGTGCATGACAAAATTTTTTAAACATAAATTGATTTCTGGCCAGAAATCAATTTCTTAATTTCTATTCCCCGGACAAGTTTCTGAGCAAAGAAACCCGTTTGATAACGACTCAAAATTTCTATTTCTGAAACACAAATCCGTTTGATAACAGAACAAAATTTCTATTTCTAGGAATAGAAATTGATTAGATAACAATATATGAAATCCTCAAATACAAAATAATAGTCGAAATAATACTGATACATTACAAAAGTTGACAATACAATTTCATAGAATTTCCAGCATATTATTATCCCTTGCCATTTTAGTAGCAATTGTTTTCCTAAGCGTATTTATTTGGTTTCCCTCCTTGGTCAATGTATCGTTTGCAAGCTCATCCTGCGTAGGTTCAAACAACTACTGCAGGAGCATGAATATGGGTGCCATCAATGGCGCCTATACAGCCTTGTCATTTGATCAAAAACTAGTATTATACAAGATTATCAACAAAATAAAATTAATGGTGTAAAATAATATATGAGAATTCTACCTTAAAGTAATGTTTATGGTTAAGAACCAATCGGGGGAAGGTCGGTTTATTTTGATTCTCGAATTGAATCAGTCCAGTTGCTCATTCCTAATTTCTTTATTGTTGCTCAATGAACCTTTAATGGCCCTTGCATAGCAAAGAGAGAGATTCTCTTGAATCTCTTGCCTTCGAATTAAAATTCAAGATTGTGTAACAATCTAATTATTTTGATTTTGCAAGAATTTTGAATCCGTAAAAAAATAAGGTTAAATTTCTAGGCATGTTTTTTATTCATTTATTACATAAGAACTTTTTCTTCAACTAGCCATACGTGTGCCTTTTCTAGGAGGAAAGAGCCTCATTGTTTTTAAGTAAGCATTTAAGAACTCGTTTTTGAAAATTGGGGACCCATTCAATTGCCTTTCACCCTAAAGAGGAAATTATAAAAAAAAATGCAAAAAAAAAAAAAAAAACGAGCAAAATAAGAAAAAGAAAATTAGCAATAATTTGTGAAGTTGTGGTTATGAGTTAATTAAGTTAGCAAGAAAGCGCAAGGTTCTTTTATATGGTTTGATTTCAGTTTCTGATTTCTATTTCAAAAATTGAGAAATTAAAAATTTCAGTTTCTTATTTCTTTAATTTCTCTATTTCTGGAATAGAAATCTGTTTCAGAAATAGAGAAATCAAATTGCGTTACCAAACGGATTTCTGTTTCAAACCTGTTCCGTGGAATAGAGAAATAGAGAAATCGAGAAATAGAAATTTTGTCATGCGCGCCCCTAGTTACTCCAATTACTCCAGAGCCTATCGACAATGAGTTAATTAAATTGTTCATCAAAACCTCTCGTGTAAATACCATGCTCAAATGGCCAGTATGAAAGTCGATACATTTAACGAACTCATATTTGTAGGAGAGCGGATCAAGATAGGGTCATGAGATGAGTGGTTCACCGGGCCATCCTCATCAAGCAAAAAGTTTACTGCAAAGAAGGAAGGACTCCCCACAGACATGAACATGACCCACACTCAGCCAAACCATGGGAATACCAATCGTACCATAATGATTCAGGTGGCTAGGGCACAACAATAGACCATTGGTCATCAGCCTTCTCCTCGGCAATACAATAGGAGACAATTCACTCTTCTCCCTAGGTCTATATCTTAGGTGCTGGCAATTCTCTAGAAGAAGGGTTCGCTTACTGGTGAGGCAAAGCAACCTAATCTCAAACGGACTTAACTATGACTTGTCCAAGAAGTGTGATTACCACATGGGCTATGGGTATTCAACTGACAAGTGCTTCACCCTCAAACATTAAGTCCAAAATTTTTTAGATACGAAATCGTTTTACTTTTGGATAACACAACCAAATGTTCGAAAGAATCTTTTTCCTGATCACGTGAATGACATCAATGATATTTTCGAGTTCAAAGGTGGAGAATGATGCACCATTGAGCTTGTCAAAATACTACGCCATACACCATTTCTCAAACCCTATCTTGGATTCTGCCCATTCTACTGGGGAAGGATTTATTCACTAAGGAGACAAGGTATATGTCCACTCTGAGCATTTCCTCGACTATTACTCATCTAAATTATGAGACTATCATTTGAGGGAATAAGGCACTCTATCGACAATTGCGCCACCCTAGAGGATAAAGTCGAAGACTTATTGGACGTGAACATCTTCTCATTCCACAATGCATGGCTCTACAACGGAAAAGATGGTCCTCGGGCCCCACAAGAATGATACATGAAGAAGAAGGGGTAATCTATATACTAGGGCAACCGATGGGCAAGTATGACTTCCATGTGAGGCACTCGGCACTCCCAAGTTTCTTGTTGATCCCCAAGACATTGTTCTAGATGAATAGGGGGCGTAGATGACCCAATACCTATAGAGAACGAGGAACAAGATGATGCGCCGGACGGCGTGCTCAACCTATTCGAGGAACTCTTTGTAGGCAATATTGACAAATGACCATTAGAAGAAATGCTTGCTTGTGTAGAACCCCTTTTGATTTTTTTGCAAGCTCCCCTGCATGGGAACCTTTCCTGTTTTAAAAGTAATAATAAAAATAAGAAATATTAGTTTTTTTAAATTATGAAAAACCTTATAAATTAGAATTTGAGTAGTTTTCTTTTAAAGTTTGGGAAAATCTTTGAGCAAAAGAAATTGTACTCAAAATTAAACAACGTCTTGGGGCTTTATAATAGAGTTTTCAATGTTCTTAGTTGGTGAGTGAACAAGTCTAGGTATTGAAAGGGCACTAGTTGGATAACTAATGTAATCAACTCTCTAATTGTCACAATCTTACCTCAAAGTGGATTGGACCACCTCGGGGTTTATCTAATGAATTATTAAGTCTAGACTTAAATCAGGTTCTCCTAAGCCCTTATCAATTTGCAACATGCAAATCATTTTCAATATGGAGTCGCCATTAATCCATTTATGATCAATCGATTAAACACTTAAGTAAAATAACGGGTTTATTCCTACAAACCAAAGATTTTTGGGAACAAGAACTTGATTACACTAAATTTCTCTAATGCTCTTTAGTTACATTTTCTCTTTTATTTAAATTTTTTTTTGTAAGCAACTTGTATTGATTTTAATTTACTCCTAACATGTGAGGTGAATCGTGCAAATATGCAACCATTATTTAATACTCAATAAAAAAAATCAGTAAATAAATTGCAAGCAAGAAAAGAAATACTTGCCTTAGAGTAATGAAAACATTTGCAATGTTAGCTTAAAAATCACATTAAATAATCCTAGATATAATTTCTAAGGAACATGCAATCACTTAATTTGTTTGGTGTTTTCACTTATTTGAATGAAACTTAGTCTACGTGCAGTGCAATGCGATTACATATAAAAATGTCTAACGGAAATGACATGCAACATGCCGTCTAACATGCAAATTATATGTCACACGACATTAATTATATGACCTAATCTATATTTTCAAATTATACATGCTATCTATCCTAAAACTATCGATATTCTTGCAAAAATTAAATCCAATGCAAATGTATCTTTTGGGTTTTCTTTTATGGAAGCAAAATCAAATCAATTAAAGGCATCAAGAGCAGGAAACCATATCCATATCAAGCACCGGCTTGAATCACACAATATTATCCATATCCATTTGATTTTAGGAATAAATTGACGAATTGTATCTCAGGCATGAGATCAGATTAGACAATTTTTTATGAAATCGAGAACAATTTTTTCAGGCAATCACGAATTGTGTCGGGTGTGAGATCGAATTGACAATTATGGGGCATTAGGAAATTAATAATAATCCCTAATTTAAAAAGCTACTCAAGATTTTGGATAGGATAATATATCAGGGAATTCAACCAACATTAGAATATTTCAAGGAATGGCAACAGAATATATGGGAACCAAATTAACCAAAATTCTTAGCTAGCTCTTGATGTCACTCGGATGTGTTTCCAAATTTGGACTTGTCGGACGGCAAGAGTGGGGATGGTCACCGTGGGATGCTAATGAACACAGTGAATAATGGCTATAGATGTGGCCGACGAGGACTAAGAATTTGGCACGACCAAACAAAGAGGCTTGATGATAGCGTGCAAGCACGAATGGGACTTATTGATTGCAGCTCCAGGGGCAATCTCCCCACAAGGATGTTCTGAATGTGGTGAATGACCTGCAGAATAGAGATTCAGCTCAAGAACAAGTTTGCAAGCACGACTGTGGACTAGAGATGCCGCGGGGATGCTTGAACGCTCTATGGAATTGCAGGAGCTTGTCTAGAATCGCTGGGCGTTCGTTGGTGGGACTCCCGGATCACTACAACACTCGGCATGGCGCTGCATGGCTTGTGCTCTGGGCGATGCTCAGCTTGGTGGATTCTTGCCATGGTCCGCAACTCGGACAAACCAGCGGGTTGTCCTGTGATGTAGGAGACAACAACTTCGTCGAGGCTTCCAGCGTTGACAACTTGCTAGAAAATCCGGAAATAACCTGTAAAATAGAGAGAATAGAAACGCAGGTCGTGGGACGAAGAGGAAGCAGCAACGTCGGGCTCAATTCGGCTGAGGAGACGCGCTTGAGGAAGAAGACGCTTCCTCTCTCTTGTTTCTCTCTCAATTGTGGCCGTATATTTTCCGTTATGTGGCCCGGCGCGACGATGAAGGCGCTGTCGTGAGGGACTTGTACAAGACCTCTCCCCCACTACCTTTTCTCTTTTTTAGTCAAAAGCTCCCTACGGATGATAGGTAATCCTTTCATAGGTACAGATGAGCTAACCTTCCCCAAGGGAGGGGAATATATCATGTACATGAAGATTTCTTTTTCTTGTGCCTATAGCCACACGAATATATTGTCCCAAATATACGTCTCTACATGTAATATTCCCTTTTATTTTTTCAATATTTCTCATCTGAAACCTCCCTTTCTACCAAGAAATATACCCCTATATATATTCACTATATATTGGAAGAATAATACGAATCTTTTTCAAAATATACTAATCTTCCAAATTATCAATCTTCATAAGTGAATTTTTTGCCATAAAAAAAAAAAAATAATGGACTTTGGCTAATTTCCTTTCTCTAGAGGCTTAGTCCAACTCATTAAATTAAGACTCAAAACTATCAATTCGAATTCATCCATCACCAATCCAATGCCAATACAATAAAAATATATATAACAAATGCTTCCAAAGCTATATGTTATGCAATTTATTTTTAGCATTTTGTTTCGAGGTTAAATTTAATCCTTAATTTTTTTTTATGCAGTAAACAACCGATCGGATTGTTAAAATTTAGGTGTCAACACTGGCTCTAGATTTTGTTTGCATAAGAAGTAAGGCATACTTCTACTCTCACTTGATTTCTAGCTTATTCAAATAGGTTAATGGCGACTCCTCATTTAATTTATTTATAATGTGATATCCCAAAATTTTGCCCTATTTCGAAATATATGAAATGGTTCATTTGTTGATGCATTTATAGTTACTTTATTTTGAACTAATCACTCATGAGTTAACTAATCTATTAGGTGAGGCCGTAAATGGTTAAAATACGAAAGACTAGAGAATTCGATCAAAAATCGACCGCTCGATCATAAGGATCGACAATGGTCAATACTACACTGTTATAAGTCAATTAGCAAATAGATATAAATCAATTCGACGGAAGTACGTAGTCGACTCGTAGGTGATTCCACACGGTTACAATATTTGTGTCAAATGACGATAAACCAATTTTCTATTGATATTGTATTCAGGGTACATAATTGAATCTTCGCACTTACATGACAACTGAGGGTCGTCCATGATTCGAAGTGCACAAACGTGGATCGAAAATTATCGACCATGGGCCAATCCGACGAGAACCCCTAAAAGCCACCCAATAGATTAGGTCGTACTAAAGTTGCGTTCAATCAATTTTTAACCACGAAATTTAATTCGATTTCAATATCGAATTTTCGAGGGTTTTGAGATTTAATATTGGACATTGTCTCATCGTTCATCAAATTATCGGCGAGTCCGAAATTTTAGGAAAAGGAATTATCAAACAAAAAAAAAGGAAATTCGGATCAAGAAGTAAAATTGAAATTTTTGGACAAAAAAGATTGTTTTTATGAAATTAGAAATAAAAAGAAAAGTGGGAACATAATACTAGGCTAAGAGAGTTTTAAGGACAAGCGGGTGAAGAGTATGATATTGGGAAATATCTTGATAAACCTTTTTTTTTTTTTCTTTTCTTTTTCTTTTCTCTTCTCTCTCTCTTTCTTCTCCCTTCCCTCACGCCTCCTCCCTCTGCAAACCGTCCATCCTCCCTTCTCTCCTTCTTCTCCACCTCCACTTCATTCCCCCTCCTTCTCACGCATTTCTCCCCATCCTCTGTCCATTTCTTCCCCGTCCATTTTCTTCTTTTGTTTGCCGCCACTCCCACCACCACACCACTGCCCATTTCCCCTCATCCCATCATCACGCCAACACCTTCATCATCCCACCGCGCCATCATCATCATCTTCTTCTTCTTTTTATATTTTATTTTTCCCTTTCGTGGCTACAACCTTCATCCCCATCCACCATCGCCACTTCCATCACCAAGACCTTGGTACTTCCATCACCAAGACCTTGGTGCCGTTGGGCCGTCCACTCGAGCCACCGCCACCATCCTCGTCGCCTCAAACCACCCCTCACCACCAAGCACCCCATCTCCAAGGAGGCTGTGGACTTCGAGTGCCAAGCCGCTGTCTTCGCCGTGCTGTCCATGCTGCCATCGGTGCCGTGAGACTCGAGTACTCAATGCTATCGCGCCACCATCGCCGTGAGCTTGCCGTAGTTGAAAATCCGTGAGTTAACTTCCTAATCGTGGATTAGTGTATTAATTACGTTTAGGGGTGGTTAGTTTAATATTAATGGTGGTTAGTATTAGTTCATCTTAATTTATTATTAATTGAGATTCAAGATGGTTTAGATTAAATTTAATTACAATTAATTTAAGCAATTTCAATTGGATTAATTAATCATGGTTAGATTAATTAATTGAGTTTATTTTTATTAATCGTGATTAATTTTATTAATCATAATTAGCATAATTAATCGTGATTAGCTTAATTAATTGTGATTAGTGTAATTAAAGATGGATTAGCTGTTAAGAAGAATTGTATGCTCGTTTTTCTGGATGAGATTGTGCATAATTTCAGTTGTTGGCACGTATGATGTTATGCTATTGATTGCACAATTATATATTTTTATTTACTATTCTCAAAGGAGGTGTTTGGGCAAGAAAATAAAAAAATACGAGGTGTCAGGTTTGGATGCCGAATTGCACATACTAAATAAAACATTAAGGTTTTAAAATACAATTGTACAAAGTTTGATAGGTTGATTTCAAATACATGACCACGTACGAATATTTTACTGGGATTTTTAAATATGAAAAATTGCCAAAGTTGATTATTTGAAAACAAAATATTGTGTTCTTGGCTAATTAATGGCAATAAAAATTGGCTTGCTGGATGGTGTGCTTGAGTGGTCATTTAATCGAACCCATCACCCAACGGGAGTTTGGAGGCGACGCCCGATTTTAATCGGATGCCTGGCAAGGGTCCAGATGCTGAGTAGCAGCTGAGGCCGGACCTATGCTCTTTTATGGAATGCCATCTACGAATGGGTCCTAGATGATGCTGTGCCCAATGGGGTGGGACGATGCCTGGTCATGCCAGAAGACTGCCAACTCTTGTGTTGGCCGTGGCCTGAGGGGTCATAATAATTAGAACACATATGTTTGACAATGCGCTTGGCTATTATGGATTGTGTTTTGATTATGATTTATGTGTGTTAGCACTAATATTGCTATGTGAGGTGTACTAATATGTAGAGGTATGCCAAGGCAAGGTAAGATTGTATGACATTGCATGTTTACGCTATCTCCGAGGTGAATTAGCTTCTTAATCGAGGTTTAGGAAGTTGACTCACTGAGATTTTATATCACCCCGTTGTTGTTAACTACTTTCAGGGCCGTAGCACGGGGAACTGCTAAGTGCGATTGTGGTGGGCGCGAGATGTGACACTTTTGATTGGCCTCATCATTAGTGAAGTTTAAGCTAAACCCAACCCTCTCTAACCCTTTTTGTTTATTGGTCATTTGAAAGTTGTCTTTTGAGGTAGACTCATAAATGTTAAACTCCTTAGGTTAAAAAGTTGATAAATAAATCGTTACTTTTGGGAAATCGTCTCGTGTTTCGCTATCCCTGATTTATTGGTTGACTGGGTGTCTATTTAAGTCGCTTCCGCATGTGTTTAATCGAAAGATAAAAAGAATGAGTCAATGATGCATCTTGGGACGTCATACTTTTAATCGACCGTCGAGGGATGTTTGCGCGCTTGGGGTTTAGGATGTGACATCCTTGTCTGAAGTGGTATTAGAGCCTAGTCAAGGTCTGGAGTAATAAAGGTGAGATGGATTTTGGGATAATTAGCTAGGAAAAACATTTTCCTTATGCTTATGTTTTTTATTGATTGATTGTTTTGTGTGGGTTGCTCAAACTTCTAATTCCTTGTTAGAATTGGAAAGTAGGTTTTTGTAAGGACCCTGCGAGATGAGTGATCCTGAGCAAAGGACCCCTCGGAGAAGGGGCATAACGGCTTTGACAAGTGTCGGAGGAATGGCACTGAGACGGGCTAGTACTAAAGGGAAAGCACCACCGCAGGTGGGTGCCAAAGGGAGGGCACCGGTTGATCCTAGGGTTGACAGGATCCTGCAAACCTTAGAGACATCAGGGAATGTAGTCGAGCAACAAGCTTAGAATCAAGCTACCGCCACCGCCGCCGACACTGCTGCCTGCTGCACCTACTGAAATCCCACTTGAAAATGGGAATGGTGAGCAGCCTACACACAAGCTGGTGGAGCAGCTTCTAAGGCCGAAGCCTCCAAAGTTCACTGGAATAGGTGACCCCAAAGCTGCAACCCTTTAGGTCTGAGAGTTGGAGAAGGCTTTTGCACAACTGAAGTGCTCAGTGGAGGACAAGGTGACCCTAACCGAATACTAGCTGCAGGGTAACGCGAGCATATGGTAGGAGACCACTGAAGGAAGAGTGTTTCTCGAGGATATGATCCAGGAGTAAGATGTCTTCGTCAAAGTGTTCTACGGGAAATATTTCTCAGACTGTGCTCGAGAACAGAAGATGGCTGAGTTCCAGCGCCTCCGCCAGAACCAAAAGACTGTAGATCAGTATGAGACCAAGTTCGTTGAGCTGTCGAAGTATGCACCGAGGTTGATTGAGGACCTGGCGGATAGAGCAAGAAGGTTCAAAGATGGCCTGAAGCCGAAGATTAACGACCCACTGGTGTCGCTGAATCTCAAGGACTATGACGAATTGTATGAGAGAGCCCAGCTGATTGAGAGGAATATGAATGAGCGGGTAGTCGCATCTAGGTCGTGATTTGTGCCCAACAAAGATAACAATCGATATAGGAAGATGCCAATAATGGGAGGAAACCAAAATGGTGGAATTGAAAAGCCGAAACCCAACTCGTATGGTGTATGTTGATTTTGTGGAAGGAAACATGAATCAGCCCCGTGTCCTACCAGAACAAGAGCTTGCTATGGATGTGGCAAGCACGGCCATTAAGTGAAGAACTACCCATGCAGTCCCATGGGAGCGCAAGCACCACTGCTGCAATAGGACAAGCAGCAAGGAGTGCGTCGCAAAATGCACAACAGGGCATTTTGAGCAAGTCTTCGATGCAAGGAATGGCGTATGCTATCACCCGAAAAGAGGCGGAGAACTTGCAAAATGTGGTTACTGGTACAGTCTTATTGAACAACCATGCTGCTTATGTTTTATTTGATCTTGGAGCCACGCATTCATTTATTGCTGGGCAGTTTGTTAAGTTTGTTGGGTTAAGTCCAAAACTGTTGGAAGCGGTCATTAGTATATCCACCCCCATTAAAGGATAAAGTGTTGTCTACGATAGGGTGTTCTGTTGCAAATTAGTGATTGGTGATCGAGAGGAAAGAATAGATTTGATTGTGTTGGCCATGTTTGATTTCGATATGATTATTGGTATGGATTGACTCACAAGCAACAAACTACCATGGATTGTTATTGTAAAGCGATTCAGTTTAACCCGTTAATGAGTGGAAGTCTCAAGTTTGTTGGAAATCGAGGAGAACTCTCAATTACTTTAACCTGATTGTTGGATATGGGTTGCCAAGGTTAATTGGCAACTGTGGTTGATATGTCAATTGAGCCAAGGATGGAGGACATCGCCGTAGTGTAGGAATTTTCTAACATTTTTCTTGAGGAGTTGTCTGGTTTGCCCCCAAAAAAGGAGATAGAGTTCGTAATTGAGTTGGTCCCGTGACGGAGCCAATTTCTAAGGCTCCTTACCATATGACGCCATCAGAGTTAAATGAGCTAAAGGTGCAAATGCAAGAGCTATTGGACAAAGAATTTATTCATCCTAGTGCATTGCCTTGGGGAGCACCAATTCTGTTTGTAAGGAAGAAGGATTGTTCGTTGTGTCTTTACATCGACTATCGGCAACTCAATCAAGTGACAATTAAGAACAAGTATTCATTACCAAGAATTGATGACTTGTTTCATTAGCGACAAGGAGCTTCAATATTTTCCAAGATTGACTTGAGGACAGGTTACCATCAATTGAGGATTAAAAATGAGGATATATTGAAGACAGCTTTTCATACACGTTATGGCCATTATGAGTTCACCATGATGTCATTTGGTCTTACCAATACCCTAGCTACTTTTATGGATTTAATTAATCGAATGTTCAAGGAGTACTTGGATTAGTTCGTGATTGTGTTCATCGACCACATCTTGGAGAGTCTAGAGGAGCATGAACAACACTTAAGGACGGTGCTTTAAACCCTGCAGAAACACGAGCTATGTGCCAAGTTTAGTAAATGTGAGTTTTGGATCATTCGTGTAGCTTTCTTAGGTCATGTGATTTCTGGCGATGGGATTTTCGTGGACCCGACCAAGATTGAAGTTGTTTTGAATTGGCCGAAACCAACAACAGTGACTGAGATCCGAAGTTTCTTAGGATTGGCAGGTTATTATAGATGGTTCGTGAAAAGATTTTCTACGATAGCCATGCCCTTAACACGATTGCTGAAGAAGGAAGAGAAGTTCGAATGGGCAAATAAGTGCGAGCATAGTTTCCAAGAGCTTAAGTAAAAGCTGACAACCACACCCGTGTTGACAATTCTGTTTGAACCTGAAGGATTGGACTGCATTTTAATGCAACATGGGAGGGTTGTTGTATACAAGTCTCGTTAGTTGAGGTCTCATGAGTTGAATTATCCGACACATGACTTGGAACTGGTAGCGATCATCTTTGCCCTGAAGATGTGGAGGCATTACTTATGTAAAGAAAAGTTTCAGATCTTTACGGGCCATCAAAGCCTAAAGTATTTATTCTCTTAGAAGGAACTGAACATGAGGCAGCGTTATTGGATGGAGCTTCTCAAGGACTACGACTGTGACATCTTGTATTATCCTGGAAAGGCTAATAAAGTCACGGATGCGTTAAGTCGGAAGTCATCGATTGTGCAAATGATGGTTCAGGAGTGGATTCTACTTGAAGGAGTTTGAGATTCGGATTTCAAGTTTAAGGTATGCCACCTTTCAAGTCTCATGGCTACCCTCAAAATTGAACTGAAAGTGCAAGTGACGATTAAGATGTTGCAGTCAACAAATCCTTAAATCCAGAAAGTTCTATGGGAGGATACGAAAACAAGGAAAGCTGATTTTCAAGTTACGGAGGATGGATTGTTGAAGTTTCATGGACAATTGTGTGTGCCTAATGATGTGGAGCTTAAGGAGAAAATTTTCTCAGAAGCCCATTGTAACAACTATAGCATTCATCCAAACAGTATAAAGATGTATCAAAATCTACACCAGTACTATTGGTGGAATGGTATGAAGGCAAATATCGCTAAACATATCGTCAAGTATTTGACGTGCCAACAAGTGAAGGCACAACATTGCAAACCTGGTGGACTTTTGCAACCCCTGGAAATTCCCGAGTGGAAATAGGAACATATCACAATGAATTTTGTGATGGGATTGCCGAGGAGTCAACGGGGTAACAATTCCATTTGAGCTATGGTCGACAAGTTAACGAAATCTGCTCATTTCATCACTGTATGAAAAGACTTTGCATTGGACAAATATGTTGAATTGTATGTGCGACAGATAATTCGTCTTCATGAAGTGCTAGTGACGATCATATCATATCGAGACTCAAAGTTTACGGTAGCTTTTTGGAAAAGTTTACAAACTACCTTGGAAACGCAGTACAGCATGGCCTATCATCCGCAGACAGACAGTCAATCTAAGAGGACTATTTAGACCCTCAAGAATATGCTATGAACCTACATATTGGACTTAAAAGGAAGCTTGGAGGAATAGTTTCATCTAGTTGAGTTCACATACAACAATAGCTATCAGCAGAACATCAAGATGGCACCATTTGAAATGTAGGACTCCTATCTGTTGGGATGAAGTTGGAGAGTGCAAGATTATGGGCCCTAAGTTGATTTAGCAGTCAGTAGATGCCATCAAAGTTATTCAAGAAAGGCTCAAGACCACCTAGAGCCGTTAGAAGAGCTATGTAGATAAGCAGTGTAGGCCTTTGGAATTCCAAGTAAGTAAACACGTATTCCTCAAAATGTCACCGATGAGGGGTACTTCGCGTTTAAGCAAGAAATGAAAGCTAAGCTCAAGGTACGTTGCCCCATTTGAGATTTTGGAGCAAATTAGGACTTTGGTATATCATTTCACGTTTCCATCGAGACTTGCTCAAATGCATGACATCTTCCACGTGTCGATGCTGAAGAAGTATAAATATAATCCAACCCACATGCTAAATTTCGAAGAAATAGACATGGATGAGAGGATGTCATACGTGGAGAGACCGGTTCGGATAATATATCGAAAGAAGCAAGTGCTACGTAGCAAGATGATTCCCTTGATTAAAGTGGTCTAGCAACACCATGGAATAGAGGGAGCCACGTGGGAAAATGAAGAGTCGGTGAGGTGTCAACACCCCCACCTTTTTGTTGTAGAGTTGTAATGATTCAAATTTTGTGGATGAATTTTTTGTAAAAATGGAAGAGTTGTGACATCCCGAAATTTGGCCAAATTTCACAATATACAAAATGGTTATTTCGTCAATACACTTATAGTTACTTTACTCTGAACTAATCACTCACGGGCTAACTAATCTATTAGGTGAGGCCAAAAAGGGTTAAAACACGAAAGGCTGGAGAATTCAATCAGAAATCAACCACTCAACTATAAGGATCGACAAGGATCAATACTATACTATTATAAGTCAATTAGTGAACAAAAATATATATCGATTCAACAGAAGTACGTATTCGACTCGCGAGGATTCCGCATGATTATGATATTCACGTCGAAGGCCGATAAACTGATTTTTTTATTGATATTATATTCACGGTACGTAATTGAACCCTCTTGGTTACATGACAACCAAGGGTCATCTGCGATTCGAAGAAACATAAACATGAATAGAAAATTATCGACCACAAGTCAACCACGCGAGAACCGCTAAAAGCCACCCGATTGATTAGGTTATACTAAAGTCGCGTTTGATCGATTTTTAACCACGAAATTTAATTCGATTTCTGGTATCAAACTTTCGAGGGTTTCGAGATTTAATTATTGAGTGTCGTCTCATCATTCGTCGAATTATAGGCGAGCCCGAAATTTTTGAAAAAGGAATTATCAGACAAAAAAAAAAAGGAAATTCGGATCAAGAAGCAAAATTGACATTTTTGGACCAAAAAGATTGTTTTTATGAAATTAGAAATAAAAAGAAAAGTGGGGACATAATACTAGGATAAGAGGGTTTTAAGGAAAAGTGAGTGAAGAGTATGATGAGATTTTGGGAAATATCTTAGTAAACATTTTTATTTTCTTTCTTCTTTTTTCTCTCCTCTCTCTCTCTCTCTCTCTCTCTCTCTCTCTCTCTTTCCCTCACGCCTCCTCCTCTGCAGACAGCCCATCCTCCCTTCTCTCATTCTTCTCCACTTCCACTTCATTTCCCCTCCTTTTCATGCCTTTCTCCCTCATCCTCTATTCATTTCTTCTCCCCCTCCTCCCCCAACTTCTTCTTTTTTTGCTTGCCACCACTTCACCACCACTGTCACGCCCCAAATCTTGGGCATGCGCGCATCCCTTGGCGGTTGACTAAATTGCAACGTTCCTAGGACGCATCGCTAACCTCGCAGAAGCGAAATTTAAACCTATACCCGGACAATAACAAACATGGAATAGAAAAACAGAATCACCAAATTTCACCAATCACACTTTATAAATATCTCATATTCAACCTACAAGTTTATACACACTAGTCTGTCTCCAGAAAGGAATTACTAAGTCGCCTACACTCCGGACCCTTCAACCTCGGGCTTCAGGTTCTCCACACTAGGGACCTAAAAATATTTAAACCACGACAAGGTGAGAACAAATCTTGGCGAGTCAATACTCTAAACCCTTATTAGGACAACAATTCACTCAAAGGCGTCCTAAACATGCACCACTCAGAACTTACATTGCCTCAGCACCTTCCTGCACATTAGTGCCTCTCATAAAACATATGCATACAGTAAATGCATTCAATAACTGAAACACATCATATCACTCATCAAACTATTCACAAATGTCCTGATTATAAGACAAAATCATTATGACACGTCTCATTCCGTGTCACACAATTTTGTCGCATAATTAAGCACAGATAACTCATATCAATGGTTCAATCTACACCCAATATTCACTCTCAATATCCAAACTCAATAATCAAAGTCAAGGCTCTAGAGGTGGCCCCCATGAAGTTACGTTATCGTGTAGCACTTAGTTTCTAACCATAATAAGCAATAGCTAAAAGCTCTAGACGTGGTTCCCACGAAGTTACGTTATTATGTAGCACTTAGTCACTTTTTTCACAAATAGCAACAGTACTAGGTTTCAGAGGTGACTCCCACAAAGTCACGCTATCGTGTAGCACTTGGCCATTGACTATACAAGACAGTAATGCAAAACTCTAGAAGTGACTCACACGTGACTCAAGTCACCATGTAGCACTTAGCCCTCAACTACAATAAGCAACGGTACAAGATTCTAGAGGTGGCTTACATGAGGTTTCGTTATTGTGTAACACTTAGTCTTTCACATGCTCACAACCCATTCGGTTTCCTCAACATAATACATATTACCCTTCAATAGCCATCATTTGCCATGACCATAAACCATCACCATAGCACAACCATTCGCATCTCATCACGCACAAATTTCAAGCATATCACAAGTCAACCACATCATCAAATATGAAATTTCTAGCAAACAAAGCATCAAGAACAATTACAAACCACTACAGGTCATAGCCAGCAAAAATCGCATGTTTTCAAGTTTAAATCCAACAATTTAATCAAACGAATTCAGAAAATTTCCAAATTTGAATAT
Source organism: Eucalyptus grandis (assembly GCF_016545825.1). Taxonomy (NCBI): domain Eukaryota; kingdom Viridiplantae; phylum Streptophyta; class Magnoliopsida; order Myrtales; family Myrtaceae; genus Eucalyptus; species Eucalyptus grandis. The sequence goes on along the minus strand of NC_052615.1, from coordinate 26,282,028 downwards.
GTTGTAAAGAACACATAAACGAACATTTTTTTTATGATGACACCTTAACCCAAATCCTTCTAGACTAAGAGCAATAAATTGCTCAAAATGTTATGAAAACTGAGTTTGCATTAAGAAAAATTATTTTCCAAAATCAGTTTAGTTCGAGTCCAAAACTTGTCCATTTAGTTTAAAATTTGATTATGTTAAACTAAAATATGTGAAAAAAAAAAATCGTGAAGGAACCCTTTTGAAATTCGAACCCTAAGAAATGATGAAAATCCATTGAATCCTAAAAGGTCAGCAATTTCAGCAAAAATAGAGATTTTGTTTTGTTTTTAACGAAGTTGAAATCATACTCTTTTAAATCCATAAAATCTTAGGAAAAATATATGTTATAGTTGATGATACTTAAAACATTTTTCAATAATGAATCAATCTCAAAATCTTAGCACAATTCGATTCACAAAATTGGCAAACAATGAGGGTCTAGAAACTAGATCTGAGGAAAATCCATTGAATTGGACTAATAAATCCTCATCGGTATTAATCTCATCAATTAGATTAACACAAATCTATCTTAAGGCTAATCTCACTTAATATTAATATAATCAAGCTAATTAATACTAATCTAACCCCCTAAGCGTAATTAACAATATAATCAAAGATTATAGAATTAATTCACCATATTAGCAAATAAACGGGTTCACGGCGATAGTGGCACGACGACGGTGAGATCTCGTGTCCAAGTGGCTCCAAGGGAGGCTTGGAAAGGGCTGAAAAAACCTTGCAAGTCTCAACCCAAGCTGAGAAAACTGGTTCTGTTCTGAGTAGATGAGCTGCTGGCCAAGGCTGCTTGCGAGGCCCCAAGGTACGGTGGAGTTAGAGCTGGGGTGGTGGTGTTGCACATGGGTGGACGACAGAACGATTTGTTGGAGTCTCGAGCTCTGGACGGCTGACTGGACAGCAGCTCGCGGGAGCTTCTGGCGTGACTAAAGCTGGCTGGACGTTGGATCGGCGAGCGAACAGCGAGTGTGAGACAGGATGGTGTTGTGGTGGCTAGCTCGCTACTGAGGGCAGATTGGCTAAAAGAGTAAGTGGCTGGTGGTTGGCTGGTTAGTTTTGAGTTGCAACAAGGAAATGGAGGTGAATAAGCTAAAGAAGAAAGGGAGAAGAATAAGCAAAAGATGTTCTGCTTGAGGGAGGGGAGTTAGTTGACTAAATGGGGGAGAGAGGGGAAAGAGAAGGGAGAAAAGAGGCCAAGCAAGTCAAAGCTTGAGCCAATGGCATTCCACCTTAAATATCAAGCACTCATAACCTAAATCACGAAAGTCTTTAGCCACCATTTTGTCAACCCAACAACTAATGGCTAATTTTCCCTCTTTTTTCCACCAAAATAAGCCAAATTGAAGGCCAAAAATGCCCATAGCAAAAGCCCTACGAATTTCTTGAATTTCTTCTTCAATTTCACACCAAATAACTTCAATTTAATTGCCCCAAAAAGCCATGGTAGCAGGCCATAAAATTTCCCTTCAAGTCTTCACAAAACCATCCAATTAAAAGGCCAAAAATACTACCCCTGTTGTCCATACGAATTTTCACTCATTCCCCTTTCAAATTCTCACAAAATAAACCAAATTGGCATTCAAAAATGCCAACTAAGGTGCCCAAATGAATTTCCATAATTTTCCTCACTAATTCACTTATTTTGAAGGCAAAAAAATCCACTTAAAAGTGCCCCTCTGAATTTCCTTGATTTAAATTTGCCAAATTTCAATTTTCCGTTAAAATTCCTAATTCAACGAAATTTCTTCATAAGATAAGACAAAATCTTAAAAATAAATCGTGACACGCTCGAACATTTGATTCCCGAAATCGAGTTCAATTTCATGGTTAAAATCAACCGTACGCAATTTTAGTCAAATCCAACTTACCGGGTAGTTTTTAGAGATTTTACCGTGGTTATATCTCTTAACGGCTTCACCTAATAGGTTAGTTAACTTGTGAGTGATCAGCTCACAGAAAAAGGACCATAGGCGCATCGGTGAAAAATCTATTTTATTTTATCGAGACAAGATCGAAATTTAGGATGTCACAACCACCATACCACCGCCCGTTTCCCCTCATTCCTTCATCACGCCAGCACCTTCATCATCCCACCGCTGCCACCATCATCTTCTTTTTTTTTTTTTAGTTTTTTTTTTTCCCTTTTGTGGTTGCCACCTTCATCCCCATCCACCATTGTCACTTCCATCCCCAAGACCTCGGCACCGTTAGGCCGTCCACTCGAGCCACCACCACCGTCCTCATTACCTCAAGCCACCCCTCACCACCGAGCACCCCATCTCCAAGGAGGCTGTAGACTTCGAGTGCCAAGAAGCCGCCTTCACTATGCCGTTCGTGCCACTGTCGGTGCCATGAGACTCGAGTTCTTGACGCCATCGCACTGCCGTAGCCACGAGCTCGCCGTTACCAAAAATCCATGAGTTAACTTCTTAATCATGAATAAGGGTGTTAATTACGTTTAGGGGTGGTTAGTTTAATATTAATGTCGATTAGTATTAGTTAATCTTAATTTATTTTTAATTGCAATTAAAGATGGTTTAGATTAAATTTAATCACAATTAGTTTAAGCAATTTTGATTAGATTAATTAATCGTGGTTAGATTAATTAATTGAGTTTAATTTTATTAATTGTGACTTATTTAATTAATCATGATTAGCTTAATTAATCGTGATTAGCTTAATTAATCGCGATTAGTGTAATTAAGGACGAATTAGCTGTTAAGTAGAATTTTATGCTTGTTTTTCTGGATGAGATTGTGCATAATTTCGGTTATTGGCACGTATGATGTTATGCTATTGATTGCCTAATTATAGATTTTTATTTACTATTCTCAAATGAGGTTTTTGAGCAAGAAAATAGAAAAATATGAGGTATCGAGTTTGGATGCCAAATTTTACATACTAAATAAAACATTGGGGTTTTAAAATAAAATTGTGCAAATTTTGACGGGTTAATTTAAAATACATGACCACGTACGAATATTTTACTAGGATTTTTAAATATGAATAATTGCCAAAGTTGATTATTTGAAAACGAAATATTGTGTTCTTAACTAATTAATGGCAATAAAAATTGGCTTGATTGATGGTATGCTTGAGTAGTTATTTAATCGAACCCGTCACCCAATAGGAGTTTGGGGGCGATACCCAATTTTTATCAGATGCTTAGCGAGAGTCCAGATGCCGAGTCACGGTTGAGGCCGTACCGATGGTCCTTTATAGAATGCTATCTAGGCGGGGGTTCTAGATGATGCCGTGCCCGATAGGGCAGGACAATGCATGGTCATGCCAGAAGACAACCGACTCTTGTGTTGGCCATGGCCTGAGGGGTCGTAATAATTGAAACACGTATGTTTAATAGTGCGCTTGGCTATTATAGATTGTGTTCTGATTATTATTTGTGTGTTGCACTAATATTGCCATGTGAGGTGTACTAAAATGCAAGGGTATGCCAAGGCGAGATAAGATTGTATGATGTTGCATGTTTAAACTATCTCCGAGGCGAATTAGCTTCCTAATCGAGGTTTAGGAAGTTGACTTGCTGAGATTTTATCTCACCCCATTGTTAACTATTTTCAAGGCCATAACATGGGGAACTGTTAAGTGCGGTTGTGGTGGGCATGAGATGGGATACTTTTGGTTGGCCTCGTTGTTAGTGATGTTTAAGCTAACCCTGACCCTCTCTGACCCTTTTTGCCTATTGGTCATTAGGAAATTGTCTTTTGAGGTAGACTTGTAAATGTTAAACTCCTTGGGTTAACAGGTTGATAAATAAATCGCCGCTTCTGAGAAATCGTCTAGTGTGTTTCACTATCCTTGATTTGTTGGTTGGCTAGGTGTCTACTTAAGTCACTTCCGCATGTGTTTAATGAAAAGATAAAAAGAATGGGTCGGCGACACATCTTGGGATGTCACACTTTTAATCGACCGTCAAGGGATGTTCGCACGCTCAGGATTTGGAGCGTGACATATATCATCAATTAAAACTAAATTGAATATCATAACATCGTGCAAGGTATGAATTTAGGAGACCTTGTGCCTAATCAAGAGCCATAGGCCCATCTTTTAGGAAATACTCATATCATCAATTGAAACTAAATTGGATATCATAACATCATGGGAGGTATGGATTTGGGAAACCTCGTGCCTCACCGAAGCCTCCCCGGCCACTATGGGGGAAGAGAAAAAGAAAAATAGGAAGACAAAGAAAAGGAAAATGAAAAGAAAAAAAAATAATAAAAAAAAATCGAAAGAATAAAATATTATTAAAAATTACCATGTCAACGTACATCGGACAATCGGTGTCCATGTCAGTAGGCTTGCCAAAATTGGCAGGATAGACTAAATTGACACAATTTTAAAAAGGTTTAGGGCTGAATTAACCAAAAAAATTAGGACTTATTAGAGAAAATTACAATATATTTCTGACTTTTTTGGTAATTTTCCCTATAGCCCTATACATATGCAAATCAATCACAAAAAAGAGTCGAACTTACAAAGACGAACGTAACCTCAAAAGGTTAAGGTGGGCCTTTTCCTTCACATTATTCACACATCGAAATGGGAGTCGAAGTCATTTGGGATAGAAAACCATATCACGTATAAGCAAACAAGATACTAGGAAATCCTTATTTTTATCAGATAAACTCTCGTGGTCAAGATTTTGTCGTTGTTGGAATTTATATTGCATGGAATTATGGTTTTGATATGAACGATATTCTTTAGTTAGTGATATGCAAATCTATAAATGTGTAGTATGTATTTGATAAAAGATGGACAAGAGACAAGGGACAAGATAGGATGGTTCAAAAAGACATGGAGATATAGGCAATGGGGTAGAGAAGCTATCGTTTCGTTAGATCAACAAAATGCTGCTACAATCCGGAGATGTTGGTGTTGGCGGAGTACTAGGGTATAGAGTTCACTCTCGACTCCCGCACGCTCTTGGTGGAGGTCTAAACCTCACGCACTTCACATTGATTTCTAGCCTATTTATAAAGAATTCCCATCGACTTACGAGGGAACTCTCTCTGCTATGTTGCAAAAATATTTATAATAGAAAAAATCTACGCAAACTTAAGTGGACTCTAGACAATTCCACCACCGCCCAAGTACTAGATTTTATCTGGGATATTTCTAGACTTCTCTATGTTTGTTTCTCACGTCTACTAGAATTGGACTAGAGACTTCTACGTTAAAAATGGATCACCAAGTTTCAACAGTTGTTTTGTACAACTATAACATGCTTTGCATGTCTTAGAATTGCGCACATTGCTTGTAAAAATGGCCAATTATCTCCATCAAATGTATGGGAGATGATCAAGAACAATACTTCCCCCAAAAAGTGAGCAGGCTAAGGTATTGGAAGTGGACAACTTTCTTAGTTTTGTCCCCGAGCAACTTGTGCTTTGCTTGAAGCATTGTTCTTGATTGTCACTAACAATTTCACCCATTTCTAAAGCAATTCATAATTTAAAACATAACAAAGGAATACTATCAAACGTACCAAACAGGAAGTTCATTATATAAAAGCAAGCAGTTTTCTGAAACCATGCATGAGGTCTAACGGACGCAAAGAGACTAGGTTCAGTAAGGTCTTATCAAATCCACATGACTCCAACTATAGCTCGAAATAAAAGAGTTCAATGAGTCAAAAGCTCGTCCTCAAACTCTTACGAAACCAAATTAGCCAAGGACTCGAAATAAAAGAGTTCAATGAGTCAAAAGCTCGTCCTCAAACTCTTACGAAACCAAATTAGCCAAGGACTCGAAATAAAAGAGTTCAATGAGTCAAAAGCTCGTCCTCAAACTCTCACGAAACCAAATTAGCCAAGGAACCATTTTTGAACGTTGGAAGACGAAGACGGGTGATGGATAGCGGCTTGATTTTCCATGACTGACTTCCCTTTACGATCACGAGTTCCAGCATCCTGCACATCAAAGGCACTCCCAAGCCGTGCGTCATGTAGAGGCACCTGGTCCTGCTGGTTTGGAATTCTAGCTTGCCCCATGACATCAGCTTCCGCAGGTCTGGATTGCGGGGGACACAAAAACTCGAAGAATTGAGGCTTCGATGTCACTGGGTTTGCACAGTTGGGAGCGTGATCTGAGCCACCTCCATGGCTTAGGCTTAACCAGTTAAGCACCGGACCTGCACCAAGTGAGCTGCTTTCCTTGCTTGGGCTTAACCAGTGAGGAAGCCGTCCTGCGCCAGTTGAGATGCCATCATTGGTTGGGCTTAACCAGTGAGGAAGCTGTCCTGCGCCAGTTGAGTTGCCACCATCGGTTGGGCTTAACCAGTGAGGAAGCTGACCTGCACCAGTTGAGATGCCTTCATTGGTTGGGTTTAAACAGTTCGACCTTTGACCAACGGGAAGCGAGCTCTCTTCAGGGATGGGTGCTGCTTGCAGTGTCCAGTCAAGATATTTATAGTCATTCCTAGGAAAGGAGATAGCACCTTGAGAAGGCTCTTGCCAAGAAGGAAGTAGAGGACTCTTGCCTTTTGCCGCTGTTGCTTGCATTGCAGGATAGGAAGAAACTGTTTCTCCCTTTTTCGCCAGCCCATCCGTCATCATAGCATCTTGCATCATCTTAGAGAAATTACTTCCTTGAGAATCAGGGGCAAAGTTCCATGTGGCGAAGGGATTTGGGTTGCCATTCAGAGTTGTAGCGGCTGGCTGGTAGAAAGAACTGGAATACAGAATACCGGCAGTCATGTCCCTCTCAGAATCATTAGCGATGTCCAACCCCTTGTTTATGTAGTTTGTTTCCTGTCCAGTCTGATGAGTGGGGTACGCCAATGTGTGACGAGCTTCAGGAATTATAAAACTCGGATCTTCACTTCGATTCATACCTCCAATCGCTAATGCATTCCCTCCATAGAAATTACTTGATTTCGCAGGTAAATTGAGATGAGGAGGTTTTGTAGGGTTCCTGTAAGAAAAATCGGTTAATGCAGGAACTGCTTTTTGGTGAACAGACCCTTGGTGAACCGATCTGGCTGCTGCAACTTGGTGAAAAGAGTCTTGTGATATGTTAGAAGCATCCAACGTGACGGCTTGCGTCTGCAAGTGCGGAACTTCATTTTCGGGAACAGAGCCATGGGGCAAGTTTTGACATAAATTCCTTGTAGCAATGAATTTCACCGTTGGCCCCAAATCCTCAACAAACCGCATGACGCTCCCCTTATAGTCCAACTCTTCTTTTGCCTACAAGACACCACATAATAACTAGCACAAATAAGTCGCAGGCAAAAAATTCACTAACTATCAGAACCAACAAAGGCGAAGCTTATAGTGGAGGTCGACCTGATAGGTTACAAAGCTATGTTGACAACCCAAGTTATGAGAGGCAAACTACATTCTTTATTAGCTTATCAGCTTCAAAAACTGTTTTCCAAGTCGACCATTTTGACAATATCTACCTAAATATGTAGACAGACTCACAAGAATCAGGTTGCTTACTTGAACTAGAGTTGTCCTGTCCTCGGGATCATCTGATGCAAGTGACTTTCCCTTGCCAGGGGGCTGATAAGTTTGACGGCGTTGGTCTGCAGAATCCTCATTTCTTTTACCTCTTTCCCCTGCATAAGGAAACATCGAAACACAAACACAATTAGTGAATAATTCCGACCAAATACTACTTAGAATATCCAATGAAAATTCAACTATGTTTGCAACCGTCAAGATGGCAAAAAAACATGATTTTGTAAGCGTTCAGTAAAACAAAGTAGCCTCAGGATAGTCTACGCACACTCCAACATGCATCAACAAAACAATTCCCTTTGACAAATAAATAAATGAAGAATCAGGCATCTCCTACCGCTTGATATCATCCAGTCTGTAAAATTCAGAAGTCTGGCTTCAGCCTTGGTCCATCGGCCGTCACGCTCGATTACTGGCAAGAAATGGGTTTCAAAGTTTGATGGATCTGTTCTCAGAGCATGAAATAACTTTTCAGCCACCTCTCTTATAGCACGAGCCTAAAGAACACACCTCCTCAGTTAGAAAGGAAGATAGCCAGATCACCATGTGAAACATAACCACTAAGAATCATCAAGAAGTGATGGTTATACCTGTCTATAAAAGACGGTAGTGGATTGATTAAACCTCATTGCATTGTCAAATACCAAGAACACGTCATCCTGACATGAATCAAAATAAACAAGTGAACAAATATATCTGAAAGTAAGTAGTCTTTCCATTGCAAACAAAATAATTATTGACCAGATATGTTTTTACACATTCTTCCTGGACTGGCCCTATAATATCTTTTATAAAGTAAATGCCCTGCGAATAGATTATACTATCCTGGACAACAATAGATAGACTCATTTACTTATCTGTGTACGTATACAAAGCTATTTTCAGTTTGAAGCAATTCACATGCATTTCTTCAAGAAAGAGGCGCAGAAATTAATGCAAACAAGGCCTTTTGAAAAGTATCATAATAAATCTTCAGTTTGTAAGACAGAAAATCACTAGTGCTATAATATTCAAAACATAAGTGAGATGCTACCCGTTGATTATGGGTCAAATTAAGACCCGATTTGGTTTGGAAACAACTTGATTGATTTGAGGACATTCAAAGTGAGAAAAATATTTTGGAGTGCTTGAAGAGACACTTTTTAACATCCTAAATTATGTTATGGACGTTTGGAATGAAGCACCAAAGTTTGGAGGCCAGAGTGGGTTCAAAACAAGAAGAAAGGGCATCTGGAGGCAAGATCAGACATCGAGTCAAGGCTGGTCAGATGCCCAACCTGGATGTGACAGCTGGAAATTTTAGCATTTTGAACCAGGATAGAGAGTTTGCAGGACGAACAGACAGGATTTTACTTGAGAGAACCAATTAACAAATCTCCAGCATCTACATTTAGTTCTGAATTAGAGGAAGTGCGGATTAATCAACCTGCTGATCACTAGAGCCTATTAGGATGATAAATTGGAGTCGAGGCCAAAGAAGTACATACTCCTATGCTCCGCATGAGAGGTGAAAGATTATACTACTTCTCTTGGTCGCTTTTTCTTATATAAAGAGGCATTCAAGGGCATCATTTGACCGGTGAGATGTCTTTTACATAGTCTAGAAAAGCTATGAGCAATCATTCGGCTTTGAAATACATCAAAAGATAAAACAAGGATATTCTTGACCAACCTCAAAGTCTTCCAATGCCTTATATTTGCCTCTGCTAAGCTTTATCCCTATTGTACTAAAATCCATTGGAAATTTAATGACGTCTTGATAGCCTTCGACCTTTCAAAACAAATATATATACAGTTCATAATCAACAATGTCGGAATACCGGATGCAGTACTTGAAAAAGTCACTGAATTACAAACCTGCGTAGGGTCTACTGGCTCTGCAAATATTTTCTTCTGGTCTCTCCTGCATTATCATCATCATCACCGTCGTGAAGATGGTTACGACCATAACAACAGTTAATATGAATTAACGTAACTTTTGATGAAAGGCTCAACCTTCAAAACACAAATGAAACTGGTTTCTTATAAATCTATATCTACAGGAGATGAGTCTTCAACGCCCAGACTAAGGATTTTTTTACATAGCCATACCTTTGCAATAAAGTGAGCAACATTTCGAGCTTGCTTTGATCCGGTAGTGAGGTTCTGGGATCCATTGGAGTTGCTTCATGAAATACATTGGTTGAGTCAATTTCAGAAATCCTTTTCAGTACCGTAAATGAAAAGATCAAAGTAATGAAGTAGAAAGAAGGCTTACTAGGACTTGTGTAGTGCTGTACACTTTTAAAGGCGTCACTGAGCTGGATTTGATGTTAAATGAGAGTTAAGCCAATAGATTATCATTCCATAGGAGATATTGAATAATATAGCAACAAACCAAAAAATATATATGTTATTCTTACCCATTACCAAAAGAAAATATATATATGTTGCATTGCCAAAGCATACTATAAAGCTTACGACAATTTTTGTAATATAACAAATATTCTTCTGTAACTTATGCACCAGGGAATCTCCAACAAATGAAGAACACAATGCTCCAACAACTTTTCTATACGTCCCTCAAGGAAATGGCCATGTATACTTGAGTTTCTTTCTTGCACGGACTCCAAACGAAGCCATTTATATTTTTCATTTCATTTTTCACTTTTCTTGATACCAGTGCATTGCAGAGACAAACTTGCATCTAGAATTGGGCTAACAAGATACGATTGAGCAAAAACGGCAGATCCTCAGAACGTTTCTCTTGGGATGAACTGACAACCAACTGATCATTTCACAATTATCTTAACACAGAACTGTCATCAAGACATGATACATGAAACCCTAGAAGTTGAATGATCGGGACACTTCCAAAGCCTTTTATTCTCACTTATAATCAGTGGTAAACAGTCTTTCTCTTAATATTTGAATTCTACCATTCAAAAAGCACCAGCAATAAGACATAAATGGTGTCAACCAACGAACTGACGCTAGTTCAATAAGTAAGCACCATAAAAACTTGTTTTCTTTTACATGTATTGCATGATCTCCCAAGGCAGCTCAAAGTATAAGGAGACTGATTGATGACAATATTCACTAGACTAGCATATAACTGGATAAAAGTGTGGTGTATCTCATGATAATAATCCAAGCATGCAAATTCAACAAACTATGCTAGTGAGCATAAAGTATGCTAGGAAATAACGATATAGAGTACCAGTTTCTTTATTTGTGGTTCTAAAACATGAGCTTGTTGTTCCGCAGGATCAGATATTAAATCTTGCAATGGTCTTGTCTTGACCTTTTTCCTTGCTCCTTTGCGATCAGATTGTTCATCCTTTCTGCCTAAGGTCATCCTGCTTTGCTTCTGGCTTCTCTGCAGTGCATTTCGCGCTTCCAGTTCAGATATCCTGGAGCTCCTTCGACGCTCCTCATTAGACATGATTGGTTGATTGATCCCTCTGTTTGTTCAAACAAATATGTTTAACTCCTACCAAAAGAAAAAATTACTTTAATGCCTTTCGATATATATTGTCAACTAACAACAACCTAATCAACAAAAAGTGAGGAATCAACTTCTACTAAACCAAAATAATCACAAGAGCCATATAGACAATCAGTACGTAAAGCTAAATAAGTGTACTGTTATGTTGTCACTGAAAGGTGAATAACTGCACTGTGATAAAGGTTACAATAACATTTTAAAGAATGCAATGAAACTGACTCTTGAAGTAACACAAAAAGGCCAAATAATAAGCAAATAGGTTTTCCAGATACCCAAGATTTCGATGTACTTTACTGTCAGAATTACCTACATAGAAATGAGATAACCCAAAGAAAATCATTGAATCACAACTTGCTGATACAAAACCTTCGCTTAACCACTATTTTATTATAGAGGACTGATTTTCAGCATTAATTAGGGCTTGGAGTAGCAACTGCCACACAACAGAAAAATTTGGAAGTAAAATCTTAAATGACCTGGTTTCAAAACTATGGATTTGAAATTAAAGAACAATCTTCATTGCAAGATATTTGTCCAAAATTGTATTTCATAGATTAAAAGCTTTTCAAGGTGTTCTGAAATAATTTTCCCTCAATAGTTCTCCCCCACACCATTTAGGCAAGGCTAGAACTGAAATTGAGCTATGAAATTACACAATGGGTAACTCAAGAAAGTGGAGATGCAATTTAACATATCATAAAACAAGCATTCAGTCTCCCTGAAGGATTTCCTTGTGGTGGTTTGGCTTTGGGGAAGAAATCCACCGACCATCATCTCTTAGGACAAAAACAAAAAACAGAAAAGATCAACACTTTCATGCATGTAATAGCTTGTCTTTACCCTTCCTCTTTTTGCGGTTCTTTGCCAACCCCCTTTTGCTTCTTTTCCCCAGAAAAAGAGCTACCGGTCAACTCTCCGGAAAAGTTCCGATCAAACAAAAAAATTCTCTGGAAAAGCACAATAAGTACTCCGGAAAAGAGTCTCCGGCAACTCCTCAATGGGAAAATAAACACAAAAAGATCAACTTGCAAACACCTTTGGATCCATGGATTAGGTTTTCTTTACTTATCAAAACAAAAAAGAATGAAAATTGATATTCTTGAAAGATACATACCAAGAGAAAATCTAGGAATCACACGAGAACATCTCGGAAATGAAATCGTGAACAAATCAGTCATAGATCTAAGAGATTTAGGCATACATGTGCCATGATCAGGATCAAAAAGCATGAGATGCGGTACATTACCGAAGACCCTCCTTAAGCGAACCCTGAGACGCGATAAACTTTCTAGTGCTTCTTATCGGAACGAATGCACTCATCGCTTCTCTTTAGTGAGCAACTCCGATAAGCCTAATCGGACAATAATAAAGCAAGTACATAAATTTTCACCATTTAAGGTAATATTGGTGGATTCACTGCGATATTAGCTTGCACTAACTTGGTATTTCAATTCATTCAACTTTTCAAATTGAAATGCTCATGTCGGATAATGACAACGGCCACGTGTCAACATCGCTCCGAAAAAGACAAAGGTTGATGCTCTCATTATGCTACGCCGTTTTGCATATTCTCTCACTAGTCTTCTATTAATCTTTGCATATGAAGCTAATTAGGTAAATTCTTTCCAAATGAGAGTGCTAGAACTTCAATACTGAAGTAAAACAAAACTTGATATGAGTTTAGCTGCATCTTGTGTATCATTGTGAAACAAGTCCAATGTAAACATCAAAGTAAAGGACTGTATCATGATAAAGTTAGAAATGCTAAGGTCCTTTGTAGATTGCAGATACAGCTCTCTTGTTGTTAATGCTTCTGCATCACCAAGCTGACTTCCTTCTCTGAACTATTACTATCAGATGGAAGAAGTAACAGAACCGACATTAATGTCCAGAAATATTTGTGCTAGAAGCTAATGAAAAGAAAGGGTGGACAAAATGTTGTTGTTTTTGGGTGAAAATAAATGTCAAACAATCCAAACCCAACTGTAATAAAATTTTCAACTTCTGAAAGTTGTTTGGTACAGCTTTTCTATGGCAACTTTTGTTGATAAAAGGGGTATTGTAGTGTTTGTATGTGTTCGCCAAACAACTTGCAGCTGCAGCACCTCCACAGTTAATTAAAATAGGGTTTAAGGAAGTTGTTTTGCTTAAATTTAAGGTGATGTAGCTCTAGAATCTATGTTACCAAACATGTTAATTACAGTGTTTTACAGCATTAGTGTAGCAAAATACACAGTTATGATTGGTTTTACCAAAAAAAAAAAAATACACAGTTATGATTCAATCGCAATCATGCCAAATGGACTCTTAAGCTAAAGACCTATGGCTCTCTAGTTTTCACTTTGTCCACATCAAAATTCATATCTTCAAATATTTTTCACTATCTCCATATACTTCTGACGCATCTATGATCCCTCGGCAATATGCATTAACTTTGTATTTTTTTACCAGAGATGCTACATAAGCATCTCGTTTGACTGACATAAAAAAAAGTGTGCCTTTCCTATCTGCGAGTCTTTTGGTCTTATATTGAGAGGCAAGGCAGCGATTTTGGAAAAACTAATAGCTTGAGCTCATAGAGGAATAATTACTTCGATAGGAATGTTCCATTGCATTCTAAGTAGAAACAGTAATGTTTACGTGAGCAAGAGAACTAGAAGTTTTGCTGTATATTATATAGTGACAACACTAGAAGATTTTCCACAATTTCGCTTAAGAGCAGGAAGAATTACACACGCTTTCTGTGGATGCAAAAAAATCAAAATCTATCCGCATCACTTGATCTAGTGGGTAACAACAGTGATCAACTTTCACTTGTAAACAAGAAAATTCTACTATCAAGCGATAACCAACTGGTATCAGAGCAATCAATAAATACCAAGACCCAATTATGTTTGGAACAGTTGTTATTTGATATCCATATTAACCAGTGGAACCAGCGCCTGACTTGAGATTTTAACATTGAAACTGTATTTAAAGAAACAAGAATAGCAAGAGATTTCTGAGCAGAAAGAGGGCAGCCATTGACAGCAAATTCCTTGGTGAAAGTCCAGTGCCTTCTCTAGAGTGTTCTTGCATGATTGACTTCTTAAAGTATTGGCAATCTTTAACTGTGTTGTGGAACTGGAATTTGTCAAGATCCAGTAAAGGAAAATGTCGAGTCACAATAATCTTGTATCATGTTATGTTACTGGAATTTGAGAAAGCATAAAAAGAAAAAATTAAATGACCATTGAGACGAGAGAGAAAGAGAGAGAGAGAGAGAGAGAGAGTCTGTATAGAGATCACAGAGCGCTGTAGCACCATTAACTGTCCAAAACTTTACTGGAATTCCTAATCCTAACGCTGTAGCACCATGGCAACTCAGCTAAATGCGGCTCAAGTCTTTACAGACAGACAGACAGATCTTTGTAATAGCAATAATAGCAATCAAGCAGGAGATAGCTTTAGACAGTTGCTGTCCTCCGTGATTGATTGGTCTTATTAGAAAGAAAAGACAGACTATTGGCAAGACTTTCCACAAAGATGACAAACATTTGATCTCGTGATTAGTTTGGAACTCATAAGTACAACCTTGCCTCAAAAGCAAAAAATCAGAATGATTGACGATATCAAAGAAAAGCAATGAATTCGTGCAAGATGAATTAAAGATGAACGTCAAAATAAGGCAGAAATGAATTTGTTTTTTTCCAAAGTCAATTGAATAATAAGCTTTGCTATCATGTATGAACCTGTACTTAAAAGAAGTAAAAAAGGAACGATGAACTTTATACAAATTTTGATAGAAGCCGCAAATTCTCGAACCTGAGCAGAATCTAGATTCTTCCCATCTAATCAAAAAATATATATGATCAGAAAAGATAAAACATCCATGACTCCATGATAGGAAAAGAACTACAAAAGTACCGCTACAAAATTGGCACGCACACCCTCATGTTCCCAAAAGTATGCCCTTGCGGAAAGATTAATGATAAAAAATTTAAAATTCAATCATCGAAAGTGCCCATGAACATTGAAACTCTTAACATCTACTTCTTCCATGAACCTGGTGCCTGTCAAGTGAGATCGAACCCAAACCCAAACCAAAGCAGTGAAATAAACATCTCGTTTACTGATCAGTTTTACACTGGCAGTTACAGGTTAGAGAATTCTCCTCCTATCGAGAAAATTCTGAATTTAGAAACCATAAAAACAAACAAAAAAGCAAAAGGCAACCAGACAAAATCTGCACTCATATCCCTTAACACTAGAAAAAATGTGTCCTAGTTTCGAGGTTAATAACAAGAAGATCCATCGCTTCAAAGTGAATATGAACATCGAAGCTCTAATTTCTGCTCCTTTCATGAATCTTGTACTTGTCCAGCCTGATGGGACCCAAGCTCAAACCCGGGAAATAAATGCTTTCAACATAATGCTGTTGCATGCTCCCTGATCTCATGCGCGTCCTCCGCGGCAGTCACTTTCCCATAGTCAAGAAGAAGAAATCGCTCTTCGATCTCTTCCCTCCACATCTCAACAAAAAACACCGTCTTCCTTTCCGCAAGCTCCACAAAGCTCGCAGTGGCTGCTTGCTCATCATCTCGCCGCAGAGGGCTGGGGTTTTCGATGGTGTGGGGCAGTTCTTTTTACTTTCGAAGAGATGCGAATCACTGGTCTTACCGTACTGTCCGAGTTCTTGATCGAAGTATCAACTTCATGAAGGAACCGACTGAAGCATTTCATGTTTCCAAGTGAATAGATTGGGCGATGAAGGGTCTGCCGGAAGGTTATGGGATGAATGTCACTGGCCACTTCCATGGAATTTGCAGAGGTTCTCTAGATGGCCGGTATAAGAGACATTTGTTTGGGATTATTTGCTCTTTTTTTTTTTTTTTTTTTGGTTGAAGGATTATTATTATTATTATTATTATTATTATTGGAAACATGGTGAAGAACAAATAGCGTGATTTGTATCAGAAATTTAGAATATATAGACAGACTTGTTACCACTTTTTGCTAACAAGCCAAATTCGGTCTTAGGAATCGATTGAGAAACTAGATTGCACTTATTTATGAACTTCATGGAAATTAAATTGGCCTAGTTCTCCCAAAAAAAAAAACCCAACTTAAGGTTGAATCTTAATTGTGTCCCAAACTTTTCTTTTATCAACTTTCACTCTAGCATTAAATCTACCCATAATTTCAAAAATTGTCACTAGTTTCTAAGATCAAGAATAGTTGGAGAACTTGTGTCTTGATACTGATAATCTTGAGAAGTCAATAACGATTTTCGGACAAAGGGAACAAATTTGAGGTTAAAGTGAAAGTTTGGGGATTTTTTAGACAAAAAGAAAAAGTTTGGGGCAATCTTGAGATTCAACTTAAAATTAGAGGGTTTTTTTTAAGAGATTTGGTCCTGTCATTTTTTAAGATTATTACAGACTAACCATTTAAGACTTATTAGATTCTATCTTTTTTATGATCTTCACAAATAAACAATAGTAATTTGCGCATGGGACCTCAATAATCTTAGGCCTAGCTACTCCTAATAGTTGCCAAAACCATGGGTTAATGGCATGTTAATTGGCTGAGTTGATCAAAACTTAGCCCCTTAATAACAAGTTTAGATCCCCAATCATTTCAACCCTGTCATGTCTATAGATGACAACAATTAAAAATATTCCCCAGTTCAGCTTTTATAATGACACATCTATGATACTCATTAATTGTTTTGTTTTCCTTTGTTCTGAGAACAAAAATCACATTTCTTGTGGTAGTCCATTCTAATAGTATAGACATGAAATCATTTACTCACCAATAACTCATTGGAAATCTACTACACCATCTACCTACCTATCTGTCTATCTATCTATATCTGTCTCTTCATCTCTACATGGATATAAATAAGGTAAGGTGAATGACCTGTTCCTCTGCACACATTCTTGACGTTTGTTACTTTATTTCAATGGTAAATGCCAAAACCTAACCAGCTATAAATTGCCAAAAGTTGACCAAAAAATGTGAGACAAAATAAAAAGAAATTATTTAAAATTCTATTTCAAGTGTATTTGTTCTGATAGTCCAAGAATCCTGTTTTCCCCCATTGGAACGGAAAATGGGCAGTGTTTAACTCCTGCAACTATAATAAAATAATATAATTAATTTCATGTTAGGAACCTACTTTTAAGAAGAAAAAATAACGAAAATGACTGGGTGCTTGGAAGAAAACAGCCCTGGATTTTAGATGGAGCATTTGCAATTTATTAAATAATTTTTTGGCCAAAATTTGCGGTCTTCGAATTAAAATACCGTATAAGAAGTGCGTGCTTAAAATCATGCCTGCCATAATAAGGCTTTTATGGAAACTAAATTTTCCTTTCATTCAACAGCATTCTTTAGATGATAGCAGCAAACAAATGAATGGAAATTCAAGCTTCAATTCATGTTGGGACCAAACGGACACATGGAATATGTTCAATTTACTCCGGCTCTCATTCAATTCAATTCAATTCCATTTTCGTACATCAAACATGCCAGAATTTCAGCTTAATCCAAGGAACCCTTATTCCTGCCTTTTAAGTCTAAGAAACAGTTTACAAGCATAAATACATAAGTCTGATGAAATAAAAAAAATTATTTGAGTAAATATTGTGCAGAAAATACTTCAAATTTATTTATAAATTTTTTAATCAATCTCGTCATTATTGAATATTAGGCACTTGATGAGCATATTTTCAAGAATAATTCAACAGAAGATGGAAGTCATAAAAATGGACATAAGCTTCACCTATTTTCGTTTGAATTTTTATTTCAGTGTCCAAATTATGCATAAAATTTCGTAGATTTACTCAGAAAGAATTAGGCAACACTACTATTTGATGTCACTCATAAGCAAAATGCAAAACTATCTTTAGATATTATACAGGGATACTTTTGGAAATAAAATTTCTTTGCAAATCCATTTTACTATTTTCATACTTGAAACAAAATAAAGATGTGGGAATTCAAGCTCAATTGAAGAGGAAAAAGAAACAATTTTTAATCACATTAGAGCTTCAGAAATGCAAATGACAAGAAAACACGTGCGAATTGTCGAATCAGTCCTTAACGGATGGAGCATCTTCACTTCATCTTGCATCCTTAAGCATGTTCCTTCCTGCACATTCTCAAGAAAATCTTCAATCCTCTCTCTCTCTCTCTCTCTCTTCCCAGAAGAAAAAGTTATGGTCATTTTCTCAGTCTCACTAGCAGCTCCCACGCCAAAACTCCAAGGTACCTCTTTCTCTCTCACGCGATTAGCTTCGGGTTTTTCTTGCTCAAAGGGACAATTTTTTTGACTGGGTAGAGCTAGTTTTGCTTGCTTCATGTGTGTTGTTCGCGCAACCAAATCCTGTGGCGTACGGTGGACACGTTTTGTTAAAGAAAGTGGGTGTGGGTGTGGCTGTAAATGGTTGCTGAAAAGCTCTTTTCTTTTTCCCTGCCTATTAATTTTCATGGAGCTTGGATTGGGTCTCACTTGGATGAGTGTTTGAAAGTGAGGAGAAAGAGAAAGAGGTAAAAATGCCTGTTCATGGTGGACCATGGGGCCGACCGGTTGGGTTTCGGGGTCTGCCTGTTCGGTTTGTGGTTCTGGAGAACCTCGATGACGGGACGGCCTAGGATTCTAGCGCCTAAGGCTGGTGGCAGACCCCGACATGCTGCTCTCTCAAGATTTTATTTGATAGTCAACAAATTTTTAAGCCGTCGTTTCTGTTGAATTGTTCCAACGATGTGAACATCTTACAGACAGGACTTTTTCGACGTCTGCCGTATTAACTTCGTCACATGAAAAGCGGGAAAGACAGAGTTTATGGTACAAACAGAAGGATGAGGGGTAATTTCTACTTGCGTTGCAATTCATTATCGTACAATATTTGGTGTTCCAATATGAATGATATAAGGTTCTTATAGCTTCTGTTAACAAAAGATTGCAGGATGCGAATGTTTTGTGGCATGAGGAGACGATGAAACGGAGGTTCCTGCTGTTCTTCTCAGTTTCTTCGGTCTTCTTTCCAACTTCATTTTCTGCTGCAAAGTCAAAGAGTAAGAACCCATACGATGAGAGGCGCTTGCTTGAACTCAATAAGCGGATACAGAAGGAAAATAATGCACCTGAAGAGTTCCCAAGTTTCATCAGAGAAGGTTGATACCACAGCATAATAATTGAGATTGTACTTTACATGGTTTTCTACGTCTACATTTCTTTGTATGGACAATTAACTTACCTGTTCAGTATGACTTATTTGCTTGATTTCGCGCTTTCCCTCTCCCCATCTAACCAAGAGAGTCTCTGAACTTACGTGATGCTTTGATTGGTATTCAGGTTTCGAAGTAAAGGTGGTAACTTCAGATAATTACGTTAAGAGGGACTCAGGACTTATATATCGGGATTTTGAAGTTGGTACAGGTGACTGTCCAAAGGCTGGTCAGCAGGTTTTCCTTTCATTTTCTTAGCTTTATCTCTTGAACTTGCAATGCTGCGAAGTTTCCCCTGCATCAAGTTCTCTACAAAAAGATCAAAAAAGAAGAAAACTAAAACAGAAGATATGAGAAAAAGAGTTTCGACAGATGAGCATTGTTTTAGTAGTTCTGTTTTGTACCAACTATAGATGGTATGGTGTCTTAAGGTTTCCACGTTATCATCTTTATACTTAGTTCTTTTATTATTGCCTTAATATTTCTAACTTGATGAATACCATTTACATGTTGAGAAAAACTGAGGTTGCCATCTATCATCACGTAAAATTTAAACGGATTGTTGTGCATATACAACAATAGCTGATTTGCAAAATCAGCGATCCTGGATGCTTCCGTCTGTTCTTTTACTTATCGCCATCTTGGCCACCTTATTAATCAAAATGGAATTCTTGTTCATCCAATACTGTTTTCATTGGCATTATGCTACTATAGTAGACAGCTGGACAAACTGATTCTCAAGCTTAGAAAAAAAATTCACAATTCAACTTTGGCAATTCTGGAAGCTAGGTCAAAATGCTGAGGATCAATTTTAAAGCTACCACGCTTAATGCTTCAATTTAATATCTGTTAATAACAGGAAAATAGAACCAGGATAATGAATTTACGTCTTAAAACTATTGGCCTCTGATACTTTACTACTGTCTTGTTTCTTATAAACTGACCCCTAACCTGTTAAAACAATTCACAAAAAAACTTTTGAGATTCCAGAAAGTTAGGTTGAAATACTAAGGTTGAGATGATTGGTACTTTTGTGCTTGTCCATGAATAACAGGGAAATGAGAAGCATGATAATGAATCTACATGTCAAAAACCATTTCCCTTTGGTAAGAGTCGCTGCTTTGCTTCTTATGATGGCTGCAATCCTTGTCAATGATCTTATGCAGGTAACATTTCACTATATTGGCTACAATGAGTCAGGAAGACGTATTGATAGCACCTATTTACAAGGTTCTCCTGCTAAAATCCGTATGGGCACCAATGGTTTAGTTCCAGGTCTGCAATAATCAGCACAATCGCTTGTGTATACCTTTTCTTTAGATATTATTTGTTTGAGTAAATGGAAAGAATCAGAAGCATGACGCATATTTCTAGATCCAGTCAAATGTTAGGAGTACATTATGGACTGCAGACTACTTGAAGATGGCTCGTTTGCTTAAAAACTAAATATCCTAGGCATTGTCCACACAAATAAATGAGAACAAATGAAAGCTTTGAATTATTAATTTTGGGAAATTGGGTGCAGGATTCGAGGAGGGAATACAAGATATGAGACCCGGGGGAAAGAGGAGAATCATTATTCCTCCAGAACTTGGACCACCAGTGAGAATCTTAATGTCTTATTTTTCAAGTTCTGCTTGTGCTCTCTCTGGTTGCTCTGTCTCTGTTCTTTTTATTTGACATCCTTGGTTTAGCCATACGTGTACCTTCAGTTTTCCTATTTCTTAACATCAAATTTTTAGGTTACTCTTGAAAAATATGACATATCATTATAGTCATCATAATCAGAGTTAATTTTAAGATACCTACTTTCATGCGAACCGAGAATGTCTTCGATTATATAGGAAAACCCAAGATGCTAGAGTACAGAAAAATAATTCACGATGTCACATGTGATGCGTCAATCCTTTGTTTATTAGTTCTGCATAAAGTATGCCGGTGCCTTTAAGACCCATCACTATGTCATCTAAAGCTACCATTTGAGAATGAGGCAGAATCTTCATAAGCTGGCTGGTGCTCTCATAAATTGAATTCCTGTTTCAGTTTGAATGCTGTGTCAGATGATCATTTCTGGTTGAAAATGAAAAAGATGAAAAATCCTAACCCTTTTGCTAATTGGTGAAAGTTAGTGGAGGTGGTCACAATCCATCATTTGCATTAAACAGGTGTACACTTTAGTCAAGCTCAAAATTTGACTTTATACTGATACCTGAAACTAACATTAGTCCCAACATGATTCATAGCATATGCTTAGGCTGATTTATGTTGGCAACTTCATTGATTGCAAATTCATGATCTTAATCGAGAACTTCCAACCTTCTGGTTTCTCCAGAGAAATGTAAAGCTAGTAAACAGACACTCATCTGAGCTCAATGGATACCAATTCTAGGATCTAAATTTGGGATAAGTGCATTAGGACTCCTAAAACTTGTCATCAAAGTCATTGATTGTCCTTTTGAAAGTTTTAGGACTCAATTGCACTTTCATGGCAAGTTTTAGGACTTGATTGCTATTTTTGAAAGTTTTAGGACTCGATTGCACTTTTTGAAAGTTGTAACACTTAAATGCACTTTCGTGACAAGTTTTAGGACTTTCATTGTACTTATCCCTTTAAATTTTGAGTACCTTCTCCAAAAACTTCCCATACTGATCAGGTTTTTGTGATGATGACTATCATTTAATCGTATGATGCATAAAGACATTGAAATATCATATATGGCGTTGAGCATTGTTTTTTTAGCTCTGCTTTGATCTTGCTATTGTTTTTGCTGGCCATTGTTGAAAATGTGCAGTCACTGGCTTAAAATTTTTTGCAAGGGAGATGTTTTGACTTTGCTGAAGGATATTTAGGGAGAATACTCCAAGAGGAGAGAAAGCAATTAGCATTGACTTAATGCAAAGATGACCGTATCTTTTTGCAGGTGGGACCTTCCACGTTTTTTAGCTCAAAACAATTCGAAGTTTTTGATGTCGAATTGCTGGGCATCAAGGATTGTGAAAGGAGGACCATAGGTTTCTACTCCGATGTGGTGTGCACTTGAATGGAGGCATTGTCTGTGCAACCTTGTGGTTTCTTTCTTGAGTCTTCCTACAGAGGGGATCAGGAATCGAGCATGTTAGCCCCTCTGATCCTTTGTCCTCTCATCAAGAGTGCTAGCAGATGATCCTGCTTCCATGAACACAAAGATCGTTGTTAAGGGGAATTCTACTTTGATTGTGGGTTGATCTTGATTGGACGAGACTAAACTGGACACGACAGCTAACAGCTGTAATTGCCAAAATTATAGTTAATGGAGAACATGTTAAATTGTGTCCCTTTCCCTCTCTCTGGACTGCAAGAAAAGAGCATATGGTGATTCTGAAAATATAACCATTGAGAAATCTTGGTCGAGCTTTAGCTATTCAATTGGACAGGTTTAGTTTTTTCATGCTTCAACATCCTATTTGCGGCAGTTTCAGTGTATAGGAAATATTGATGTTAGTACACCAGGCAGGTGTCAGCGTTACTTCCCTTGATTTGGCAACGACAGTGGAGTTGCTGTGATGCTTTGAAAGTGTCCGAGTACACATCACTGTCAGAGCCTAACGAATAAAAGTACTCCTCACCTTGTGCACTGAAAACTCGGCTTAGAACCTATATGATCTTGAACTCATGGTAATTTTATTTGGATCTAAGAGTTACAGAGGAGAGTCAATGAATGATTTATTATTGACTTGGCTTCAGATATCAAACATATTCTGACAAGTAGCATGAAAATGAGTGAGATGCTCTTAGAATGATCGCAGCACTAGTTTATCCTATTGGCGCTCTTAGAATAGATCAATTATTTTACATGTCGCATAGAGTGCCTGACATTTCATGATGAAATGTTAGTAGTTCACAAACTTTATCAGGCCAAATATGAATCGACCCAACTTGAAAACGAAGATCCTGAAGTTTATTCAAGTAACCCGCCGATTCCAATTTCCTGCATTTTACAGAATAACTTAAAACTGGGGACAAGAATCACGGGGCAACACCCTTGAGTTGGATCAGCACTGACATCAGGCAAGAATGATGCAAGAAATCGGCGAGTGCATAACCCTACAAGACAGGGTAATGCAATAGTAAACATCTGATCAATACCATGCGTTTCCTGAAGGTATTGTTGCTATAACAGGCTAAATTCCTACGATGTCAGAGAGTTGATACAACATCAATGCCAGACATGACTGGTACAATGCCTATTTACAAGAGTATCGCCTGCATTATCACTATTGAACTTCTTCTTGAGGAGCCCGGCGGTAAACAATTGTCTCATCTGCATATGGATCAGCATGATACTGCCCATAGAATGCATATACTCCAACTGTAATGATGCTGAGAATAATGAATCTCACCCATGCTTCATAGTGCAACTGCAAAAGAGAACCGAGACATTTACAAGCTTAAATAGTCAGTATCCAAACAATACACTTGTTGTCTTCCCTACTAATAAGAGCACTGCTACTACATACGGTGCTTCATAAGCATACCTGAGCAAAGAGGAATATGTTGAAGAAGATGCAAATGGCTGGGACAATTGGAACCCAAGGACAAGAGAAACTCACTGCCCGCATATAAACCTGAGGAAAATCAATGTTATCTCAAGACGAATAAGAACGACAATCTTACTTCTCATTTTTTAAAAAGAGAATTCAACAAAACTAAACATGATTCCAGTCAGGAATTTAAGCCAGCAGAACATGCTTGTCCTTTAGCCATCAGAAGAAGCTAGCTGGGCCACTAGAGTGACAAGGACAGCTACTACTTCAAAATTGAAAGCTGAGAACCAATTAGTTATTCTACCATGCATACAACAGGTAAAACAGAGGAACCAGTAAAATGAGCGGTGACTGCACGTCTAAATTCTCTTGCTGCTTGTCATATCAGAATAAGTCATGCTACAAGACTACAGCTCAGATTGGCAACAAGCGGATGCAGGAAGACAATGGGTGATGTATACGCCCAACTTCATCTTTTCTGTAGTCACTTATTGGTTCACTAGCTCATGATCCAAAGAAGCATAATCACACCCAGAGATTTCATATAAAAACCTCAACTTTGAACTTTCTATTTCCCATGAAAAAAAAGAAATTCTATTTCCTATGAAGGACGGAAAATGTAGGATATGGAAAACGTTGGGGATGCTTTAAGCCATCTTCCCAACCCTACATTTATCCTCTCCACATCAAGAAAATATCTATTGATTGTTGCTTTAGTAAGAAGATGGAGAGAGAGTGCAGCTACATATTTCTTTCCATATTCTCCGTACTGTGATTGTCCAACGTACAGTGTGCACAACACGCACATGTTTGAGAGAGAGAGAGAGAGAGAGACTCACCTGACGGTACTGAAGAGCGACAGAAGCAACCAAAGCAATAATGACAGCAGCCAGTGAAAAAACTAGTGGAGCATTGACACGGTAGCATAGCCCAGCAACAAAACCACTGCAGGCAACTATGAAAAGGCTAAGAACACCTTCCTGCCAGCTTGAAATCCATCTTGAAGAATTTTCATTTGCCGACTTGTCATTCCATCGAAGGACAACGACGCATGCTGAAACTACTGAATAACCAGTCTGGACGAAAAGAAAAACAGGTGAGGGCATAGATGATGGTGTTATGTCAACAAGTTTGTATGCACTGGCCAAAAATATAAAACTAGTTTGTATGCAGTTGCACACATAAGAAAACCACAAGAATTAGTAGAAAAGTATTTTGATGCACATGCAGCAGTCAAGAAATCATCAAAATTAATCACCTAGAGGAGAATCTGTCACATACAGGAACTATCAAAATACTCGAGGCGTAATTTTGTAATGATAAGGACATAGTTGACCCTTACCAGAGAACCGACGGAAAGAATGTGAGAGAGGACGCGGACATTAAACAGGCCTGCCAATATGCTTGCGACAACTCCAACCCAGACCTGAGCATGAATGGGAGTATGGCGACTCGGGTGTACTTTAGCGAATACACCAGGTAGTAAGCCATGGCGGCCAAGGGCAAGATATAGTCGAGACTGCCCATAAAACAAATCACTTGTTATTGACACACCACGCCATGTAATATAAGGACAATCTTTATGTCGTTGAATGTCGAGTGACTCACCTGAACATAAAGACCAACTAAAAGAGTTGTAGTAAGACCAGCAACGGCGCCAATGCTGATCAAGACAGAAACATATTTCATGCCCTTCGATGTAAAAGCCTCAGCCAATGGAGCTTCTTCACCAAGAGACTCATAAGATACCATTCCGGTGATAACTAAGCAAACACCAATGTATAATAGAACACATACAAGAAGGCTTCCCAAGATTCCTAATGGCAAATCTCGCTGAATCAGTCGAGAGAAAAGAAGATAAGTACCAAAATAAGGAAAGAAGTAATAATCATAGAAGAATGCAGTGTAATTGCGTTTATAGTTGTGGTGAATGCCATGTAGTATACCTGAGGTTCTTTTGATTCTTCAGCAGAATTAGCTACTGCATCAAACCCAACATAAGCAAAGAATACTACAGTAGCTCCAGTCAAAATTGCTTTGGTGCCATTGGGTGCAAAAGGCGACCAATTAGAAATATCAACCTCAAAAGAACCAGCAAAGATGACAATAATAACAATTATGACCTGCAAAAGAACGAATTAGGTGTAACTAATCTGGAGGTACAAAAGGACAATTTCCGACATGAATAATGAACAAGTACCAAACTTCAGAAGTATTATTTCCTGAAAATATTGGCCTCAGAAGTAATTTTGTACAGGGGCCAATGGCTTAGGTTTTCATACCCACTCACTGACAAACCAAATTAGAGACAGAGGTAATCAATCATTCAATAGTATTTGTCTAGATAAACGTTCATATGTATGTTCTATCCAGCATTTAAAATTATTCCGTGTATGCAGACAATTAGTTGGAGTTGCATTTGATTCCAATGTGGTAACAACATACATAATAAAAGTCTTTAAAGCAGTCAAGTCTATAAGCTAATGCCGGGCATTGGAACCCATGGTAGTTATAATATACTACATATCTAGTTAGTCTTAATGCATAAACAAGCAAATTCATATAAAATGAAAAGGATGTGTGCTGCACAATTGAGGTTAGTGGCTCATTCAAGGATTCAGAAGATGCAACATGGCAATAGCTTAAATAAAATGCAAACAAATGCTCATAGAATAAGTGCATCGAGAATCAAGTTTGTCTCTGGGAAAAACCTTTTGTTTTGCCCAGGTTATCTGCTCCTTCAGTGATCAAGGGAAAGGTCTTTTTATGAGGGCAGAACATACAAGATAAAAAGTAACAAAGGCGTATAGAGAGAAGAATTCATCAACAACAACAACAAATTTAGCCTTATCCAACTAGGTGGGGTCACCCTTTATGGCCTTGTCATTAAAAGTTATCTCTGCAAACGATTTTATAAATCAAGCTGTAAATTTCCTTTTCAGAATATAAATTGCAACAAACTGATCAGCTTTGGCCTGGAAAGTCAGATCAAATCAGGAGCTCTGTTGTATCTATTTTCGGTAATAGCAAGTCTCACGCTTCTGCCAATTAAATATGATCTGTCAGGTTCCTACGTGCATAGATAAGGAGAGCCTCGGAGGTGCAAGAATCGAATCATTTCCTGAGCTAATAAGTACAAAGGAAAAAAAAGCCATCATAAACTAGAATTGATACCAATCCATTGAGGATAAGATGAGTTAAATTCCAAAATGGTCTCAATGACGATAGTCATTGTTGACTGTCACCTTGCTTGTATAGCAGCTCTACTATAATTATCAAATGTCAGGTTCTTCAATGACAATGTAGGCCTCTCAAAAAAAAGAAAAAAAAAAAGAGAATCTTATAGGCATACAACCTAAAACAAAGAACTAAAAACGATAGATTAATTGAGTGCAAAAAGTTTCTATGAAGAAACTGAAAAAACATAGAATAGAAGTGCTGGACCTTAGGATAAAAGATAAAACAGGATATAAATGGGAACCTACGATGAAGCTAGTATTAACATGATGCACTAAATTGTTCATCCTTGGCATTATGAATGATTGGAGATCTTTCATTGAAGAAAAATGACTAGTGGAGAAATGGCCAACTCAGGCATAGTAGAGTGAAATTCTTTTCATGGAAAAGCAATACATTAGACAGAAAGATAACATTATAAGGGCTGAAGAATGAAAACAAATTGTACAGAAATAAATGGAAAACCACTAACAATGCAATTTTAGAAAATCCTTCTGCAGAGAAATGAAAAGGCTTAGGCAGTATCATTTGCGTTTTGACTAATTGAAATGCGAAAGAAAAAGTCAAACGATTCCAAATGTCATAAATTTTTATCGAGGTATCACTGCCATCATAAGGTTCTCCAGTTTGATCTTGCATGAACCATTCTTTAGATACACTATTTGGGTAAGGTAACAATACCTTAGTAGCAGTCATGATTGAGTTCAAAGCAGAAGATTCTTTAACTCCCTGACTTAGAATTACAGTCAGAACAGCTAAGATTATGGGAGCTAGCATGTTAATGGATAGATTTCCGCCAAGGAACTCTTCACCTCCATGGCCTATCCAGCTTGGAACGTTGTCTTTGAAGAATGGAAAGAGCTCCAACAGTGAAACTGTATAGCTTGCTAAGCTTCGAGCTATACTGGCTGCCCCAATATGATAATCAAGCATTAGTTGGGCAAAGACTAGAAATGCAGTCAGCTCATTGAAAGCTGTATACGTGTATAAATAAGCTCCTCCAGAAACAGCAGGAAAACGAGATGCGAGTTCTGCATAACAGAGCGCATTCAGCACACAAGATGCGCCAGCTAACACAAAGCTAATGGTAACACCTGCATCAATAAGCACGATAATAAGTGAGCCGCATGGAACAGAAATTCATGTACTGTAAGTACACTAGACAAGATAAAATCCAGATAACATAGGACAACATCCTCAAGTTATTTCAAAGGAAGCAATGTCATAAGTAGATAGAATAAATCCAACTTCATGGATACACAACATCCTTGATATGTACACACTTTGAAACAATGGCAGCTGTGCCTGCACCTATGAATGGTTTACTGATTAATAAACAATTGATAGTTAATTAATTTTTTTTCTGTATGTAAATATTTTATTTTAAGCAAGTTCAGAACTGGCAAGTTCACAGTATGCTATCTAGCTGTACCTTAATTACTCAAATATTACCTGAAAGGGATTGCAAGCCATTGATTGGAAGGTTGCTAAGTGAGTGTCAATCTCAAACTTCTTCCTAACTCTCTCTTGCTGGTAGCATCCGACTCATAATTGCAGTTGTCTTTTGTATCATGAATTACTGGTGCAGCATTTTCATTTTACCAAAGAACATGCCCATATTTGAGCTTGTATGACTCTTCATTGGAAGGGTTGACCGTTGCTATTAATGTTCTTAGTACTAAAGTATCAGAAGAAGTGGTTCGTCCTCCTATGGAAGAGGGGGAATGGTTTTGAAGTGAATACTTGATCGGAAAAAAGCAAGTATTATCTGCTGTGCTGGGCTTCTATTTGCTCAATCTTGGTCGCAGTGGATTGCTTGGATCAGGATTTACATGGTAAAAGGAAGGAGCTTTCAGAATGTAAGTATACCTGGTGAATGGTGATCCTTCCTATCCTTGGAGAAATTTTTTGAAAACCAGACCTTTCCCAAAGCATCTGATTTAGAATAGTGGAAATACTCACATGAGGTTTGAGAATTGGCAGCTTTCTGCGCTTATACTACTTGAATTTCCTTCTAGAGTCATGTATTATTTTGCCTTGTCACTAACATTGTCTTTGGTTGAAGGAATTCAGAGAGAAGAGAAGGAATTTAAAGGGGTGATTTACAGATAATCCTGTTGAGTTTCTTTAGTGGAGAGAAGAAAGAATTAGGAGTTTCCCTCCGGAAGTTCATGTTTAGCGAGTTCTGATATCCTGCAAAATAGGATGGTCTGCATATAATATAATTTCCTTCTCTCTTCTCTCCTAATCAACCGTGCCAAACACAATGCATGAGTAATTAACTGCATTATTTCCCTTATTTCCAAATCGCCCCACCCAGAGATGCTGTAAGCTCAATAGTATCTGTCCTTGCTTTTGAATCAGATTGGAAATGGAGTCTATATCAGAGGATTCAGTTGCTATTCAAGCTGCTTTATGTGGTAGTTTGTTTCCAATCTGCACTTCCGTGATTTTGCCACTTGGAGGCCCACTATGAGTGCTGTTTCCTCTATGCCGAGTGCTGAGTATCACATGATACTGTCAACAAAAAGCCAGCAAACAACAGCAAGTCAGATTCCGACCTTGCATCCCAAAGCACAAGAGTTTTGCCCAGCTCCTCTGTTAAACCAGCTTTCAGTTTTGAACCAGTACAGAATGTCTAAATCTGTATCATCTCTTATCTGTGCTGTTTGGGGAGCTCTTAGCAAGAGTACAGATGCCTAATTTTTCCTATACCCTCCTCCGGTCAAAATTTGGACTTCTTTCTCGAATGACACGAGAGTTCAGCAATTCCTTTATTCTTCGAATTCTTTATTGTTTGGCTGAGCAAGTGTTAGCAAGAGGAAGTCTTTTTCATTTCAGCTTCTTAAGCTATCTTGGTCTAATTCTCTGCGAGGAGCAGCGTATGAGACTTAAAAGCTCTGCTCTTTTCACGATTTCGCGAAGTCCTAGGCTTCTACCAGGCTCAGTCTATATACTTTCAGACATGAATTCAACAAAGAAACGACACCGTAATCGGATTATCCGAGGGCGAAAAAATCTGACCTCACGAGATAACGCACGAAGAAAATGACAAATACATATCCAATCACTCTCGAACGCCCACACGAATCGAGACTCTCGAGACAAAACCAAGGCAATCAAAATCAAATCCAACCGGCAACCGACCAAACAAAAATCAAAATCAAGCGATCATGCTGACCAGGTCCGACGTCGCGGGCGACGGTGCCGGTGACGACGAAGATGCCGGCCCCGACGGAGGCGCCGATCCCGAGGAGGACGAGGTCGAGGAGGCCGAGGCGGCGGACGAGGGCGTCCGCGGAGAGGGTGCGGACGGCGGACGAGTCCGAAGGGGGCGGCAGGGCCCTGGCCCGGGTGGCCGACGACCAGAAGCGCGAGAGGCGCGACGGCGGGGGGGAGGCGGAGAGCGGCGGCGGCGGGGCCGAGCTCTTGCGGTGGCCGCCCATTCTCGCGTCGCTGGCCTAGAGCGGAGGAGGAGGAGGAGGAGGAGGGCGGAGGGACGGGAGGGAGTTGACGCGCGCGGCCACATCGTCGTCGCCGCGGGGGGGATGCGGTCCATATAGTAGCGCCCGCCCCCTTCCCGGTGTGGTCCGCCAAGTTGGTAAGGACAGAATGTCGTTTGTGATTTGGGGAAAAAAATTTAAAAGTAATTGTTTATATAGTTTGAAATAGTTGATTAATAAAAAAATATATATTTATTATCTATAATAATTTTTATTTAAACATTTTCATAGACGACAATGAGAATAAATTTTTTTATTCATTTTTATAAATAATATGAACAATCATTTATAGGAAATGGTTTTCCAAAATCATTCATTTTTGAAAAATAAATTAAGTTAAAAGAATATTTTTTTACGGATAACAGTAATTACCGGTGTTCCATTTGTATTCTCTTGAGGATGAAGACCTTCTCGCTCATCTCATGTGGTGCTCGCGATCATTGACAACAAACTCCTTTTTATATGATTTTTGAGATATGGAGGAGTACCACAGGAGAGGGAAAATTCCATATAAAAGTTTAAAGTAGATTTTGTTTTACATATCCTTAAAATGCCAGTATTTTTTCAAATAAAGCCCAAAGTAATCTTGATTTCAAATAAGGACCTGAAAATTATGATATCAATCTAAAAAAAAAATGCATGATTCATCGGCTAATCAAGGATATTTTCATCCATCATTTTTTCTTTTTTTTTTTTTTTTTTTCTAGTGACTAATTTCTAGGCAACGACCAAAGAGGGCCAAGTGAGGCCACCCTCGAAAAGCCAAGAGTGAGGGATGGCCTTACCTAGGCAAGAGGCAACCCTTGCTTGCAAGCCTTGCCCAAGACTGATTTTATGTAAAGACCAAGTCATTATGCTAACTCAACCTAATTTAACTAATGAAAATTGCTGATGTTAATTTTTTTTAAATATTTTATCTCTCCCATGCGGAGTCCTACATGGCATTAAGGTTAACAAAAGCACTAAAGTGATGACTTTTGATCTAAATCCTAGTTTTTATATGTAATCTTAATTAAATTAGGTTGAAAATCCTTATTTTTACCATAAAAGAAAAAGATATACTCAAAGAAAAAAAAAGTTGCCACGACTTAAAAAAGAACACACGCGAGCGCACGCACAAACAAAACCTAGGCCCTTCGCCTATGGCCACCTCCACCATCACCGACACTGAGGCGCGACAACCCTATCCCTACCGATGATAGGGCGGTGGCCATAAACAACCTATTGATTGTATTTTTTTTTTTCTTTGTTTCTTCTTAAAAAACTTTTAACGTTCTTGATTTTTAATCTAATTTAACTAAAATTTAGATTAAAATCGTCTTTGGATGATAATTCCCTTGACTAGTTAGAATTTTAGCCAACTAACGAGTTGAAACCCTTATTTGAAATTGTTATGGTTACTTTAGGCTCTTATATAACATGATTAATCAATTCCAGTGCAATCCAGTCCTATCTCATTTAGGAATCGAAAACCGAACCAATGAGACCGATTCCCTATTCTCTAAAATTGGGAACTGACCATCTAGTCTTAAAATCGAATTAGACCACTTGCTAGGTTCTTAGGTGGGTAAATGAAACCGATGGCTCCCCCACCTTGCCTATGCCCACCACCACCATCACCGAGGCATCATCAAACCTACTGATGATAAGGCGATGGCCATAAATAGCCTTCTCGACTGTATATTTTTTTTCTTTGTTTCTTCTTTAAAAAAAATTTAACGTTCTTAATTTTTAATCTAATTTAACTAGAAATTAGGTTAAAATTGTCTTTGGATGATGCCTTTGACCGGTCAAAATTTTAGCCAACCAACGAGATGAGACCCTTATTTGAAATTATTATGACCACTTTAGGCTCTTATATAACATGATTAATTGATTCCAAAGTAATCCAATCATATCTCACTTAAGAATCGGAAACCAAACCGAATGGGACCAATTCCCATTCTCTAAAATTGGGAACCCGACCATCTAGTCTTAAAATCGAATTAGACCACTTGCTAGGTTCTCCCCTCCCCACCTTGCCTATGGCCACCACCACCATCACCAAGGCATCGACAACCCTATTGACGATAGGGCGGTGGCCCATAAACAGCCTCCTTGATTGTATTTTTTTTCCTTTGTTTCTTCTTTAAAAAAATTTAACGTTCTTAATTTTTAATCTAATTTAACTAAAAATTAGGTTAAAATTGCCTTTGGATGATAATGCCCTTGACCGGTCAAAATTTTAGCCAACAAGCGGGTGAGACTTTTAATTTGAAATTGTTATGGTCACTTCAAGCTCTTATATGATATGAGTGATCGATTCCAGTGTAGTCCGGTCCTATCTCACCTAAGAATCGAAAACCGAATTAATGGGACCAATTCCCTGTTCTCTAAAACTGGAAACTGACAATCTAGTCCTAAAATCAAATTAGACCACTTGCCTGGTTCTCTGGTGGGTAAATGAAACCGGTGGCTCCCCCCAGGGTTGTCACCAGCAAAACACCTCTCATGCTTCCAAGCCGACCCAATCCTAGCATCACTTATGGTTGTCCTATTCATTGCCCGTCTAGATCTGGCCTCGTCTGTGGCTCGCAAGGCGGCTCGTCCGCAGATTTGGTGAGCCTGGACGATGGAGTAGTAGCTTAACTTGGATGAGTCACGAGTCCTGCTATGAATCTGTGCCTCCATATCTGGCCTGTGAACTTCTAGATGGCGGATCGTCTATGGCCTTGAGTGACGATGGACACGGCTTGGCTTGGACATGCAAGCCTAGACGATTGCGCGGGTGACTCCGCCGGTCCAGATGTGCAGTCCGCAAAGTTCCAAATGCTGACGAGCAACGGCGAAGAAGGAAGAAGAAAAAGAAGAAAAGAAAGAGAAAAGAAAAAGCAAGGAAATCTTCATGGGGACAACGCGTCCTTCGTGGTCGCAAGCAACAACGAAGAGGACGGAAGGGATGGCTCCGATTAGACGACCGACGCCAACAATGACCATGGAAGAATGATTTCTCTAGGCAACGAAGCTGAGAATGGAAGAGGAGGCTGAACGGGAATGGCGGAGGGTTTTCTCATATTTATAAGAATAAAAAAAAAAAAAAAAGCCGATTGAGGCTGTTGGTTCCACTTTTAGGAACTAGGAACCAAATTGATACTCCTTTATTATTTGAAAATGCCTCTTTTTAAAACAAAATGCACTTCAAATCTTTATTTGAAAAATAAGAATACTTCAATCTCTTAATTGAATTTTTCACCATTTGAGGTAAATGATACGATCTAAGTAATATCGACATGGGACATGACACGACACACACACCAACACTTCATTTATAATAAAAAAAAAAATAGAATTCCAACATATTGAGACACGTTACATATTAAATATATATCTATGTACATGATAAATTATCATTTTTACTATTATTTCAAATAAATTAATTTCATTTCAATTCACAAATAAATAAATAATCAAAAGAGCATAGAATGAATTTTACACTAAAAACATTATTCTACCATTCGCAAATATCATTCATTATTTTAATTTGATTTTCCAACTACATTCCATTCCAATAATCTATAGAACTTGAAGGAAAAAAATAATCCACATTCCACTATTAAATTTAACATTAAGCAATAAGCCGAAAAAGAAATCTACATTTCACCATCAAATATAACAAAAAGTCCTTCTTTCCCTCTTTATTATTTTTATTGTTTTTTACATATTTACATTTTGATCCATTATTTATTGAAAATTTTAAAAATTAATCTCGGATGCATTGAAATCACATGTTGGAATTCCAAACTCATATGTCGGATCGTGTTGGAAGAGTTGACCACATGTCAAATTTTTTTAGACATGTTGACTATGTGTAGGAATGTGTTGAAATGTGTTAGATATATGTCAAAGTATTTAACATGATACAAAAGCTTCCGAAAAGTGTTGGTCCTTCTTAGGATACAACTTATGTCCAAACAAGAAGTTTTCAATCTTTACTTCAAGTTGTTTATAGAAAATTGAGTTATGGATTTTGTTAACCCAAAGGCACTTGTTATCCATCTACATATATTTCAAAAATGCTATTTTTTCTCGGCGTTTTGCGCAACTAATATATTGAAGATGAAACCTTTCTTTATTCGATATGGTCAACAAGTGTTGTGAAGACAATCATTAATAAAATCTCCAATTTGAAAATATTTGATTTTCCAATGAGTAGCGTTTCAGAACGCCTTAGGATCATTTATAACAGGTTTGGTCGGTGTTTTGGTCCTCCTCTTTCCACTGAAAGGGGATGTAGCAGATATGGACTTAAACCATTTAATAGGTATAGTACTGGATTTTAATCCCTAAAGATTAGCATAATTGATTGAAAAGTTTGGAATTCTCACTTTAGAAGCTGAGTGCAAATTGTTCAAAATTTCTTCTTCTAGCTTCACCCATTAAGGGTGGGTTGCTTCAACTTTACAAATGAGTCTTGAGAAAATGCCAATGTCTTTGACCTAAAATCCCTTGGGAAATTACAAATTGCATTTAGTAATAATAAGTCCTTTGTAAGGTTACTTTGTTCTAAATAGTGTTTGGCAAATATATATATGCAAAAGGCTTTTGGGTCTTTCTTTTTCTTTTTTATTAGAAATATCAAACCCTCCAATGAAGGGCTAAGATCGTCAAGGACCATCGCCTAAGGTTGTGTGACCGGCAACAGTCCCGTGACTCTAGGCATTGTGATCCAAGCGGTCGGTTGAGGTCACACAACCTTAGGTCTTGTTGCCTAGGGTTGTGCGACCAAGATGGCTGTCATGCGACCTTGCCGACACTTCACTAGCCCGATTTAGCCTCATCGACTACCCTTGCCAATTATCCTTGCTAAAAAAAAATGAACAGTAATGAGGGTAGAACTGAAAAATTAAGGAATTGACGAGAGTAGTAAAAGAAAGTTAGTTTCAATATTTGGCTAAATGCTAAAAGGTTAATGCTAATCCTTATCAACATTGGGCTTTTAACTTTTCCAAAGCCAGCATTTTGCCGAAAGCCCCCTAGGAAAACTTGCTAAATACCCTAGCATTTCCCAAGGAGTTTTGGATGCCAAAAGCCCTTTAAGAAAGATGAATCAAACGCACCTAAATCATCAAGCAAAAATGTTATCCATATTCTCTTTTTGGAATGTCTTCACTAAGGAAAGTTGAACCAAACACATCCTAAATCATCAAACAAAGGTTCATGACATTCTCTTTTTTGAATGTCTTCTCTCATGAGCAAATCGTGAATGTCATTGAGTAGGGAGAAATTACCAAAAAATCCAAAACTTATTTCAGTCATGAACTTTTTAATTTGACCAATTTAATAATAAACATTTTGACAATTCACCAATCAAGTCCATCAGCTGATTTTGGTCGGAAATTAATGACATAGAGGTCAATCATTTTACGTGGCACCATCGTCACTGATATAAACAATTTTTATGATTTTTTAAAAAGGTTAATGAATTTTTTTATTCTTGTTTTCTCTTCTTTTTTTCCTTGTTATTTTCTTTTTCATCATGCCATATGAGGGCTAAGCGAGGTTGCCGACAACTTGTCGTTGCTAGGCGAGGTCGACCTTGCTAGGGCTAGGCTGATGAGGTTTGCTTCGCCGTCATTGGGCGAGGTTGACCTCGCCAGAGGCTAGTTAGGCAAGACCCACTCTCGTTGAATTTGGCAAGGCTAGAGAAATTAATAAACAATTTGTACAAATTATAAAAATAAACCAATTTCTAGCCAAAATAGACTAGATGAATTGAATTGGCAATTTGTCAAAATGTTTATAACTAAATTGACTAAATCAAAAGGTTTGGAATTGAATTGATATACTTGCAATAGGTTTATGACTTTTTTTGTAATTCTTCCATTAAATGGTAAGCTTTTTGACCAAGAGAAATACTAATGGTGTAAATATAACATTCAAACTAACGGACAATAAGGATAATAAAATCAAAATATGTACCTTATTATCAAAGTCAATCTCATTCATATTTAATTGATTAATGACCACATTGAACTTATTGAAATGCTTAGCAACTGACACACATTTGCCAATCTTTAAGTAAAAAAAAAATGTCATATCAATTAGACATTATTGATTGTGGAGGGCTTCCTATACATGTTTTATGGGATATTTATTAGTCATGTACTGGTGTTCTCTTTCACAATGTTAAACAGGACATTATGAGTCAAAATCCGTTCTATAACACCAATCATCTATCTATCCAGCAAATCCTTATGAGGTTGTGTCATTGGCCTTAGCTTCTTCCCATACAAGAGTTAGTGTAGATTCTTCTAGTACAATAATTATCAATCGTTTGGGCTCATAATAAATTAAAAGTTGCTCTTGCTACTCAGCCTAGAGCCTTGAGCATATGCATCTTTTAAAAACCAAAATTTTCCCATCAAATTTATTAATTCTTGCTTTTCCATTTTGTAATGCCATCCATGCACTTTGAATTAATCGAATTAGGCTCTAATACAAATTATTGCAAGGAAAAAAGTTGGTTGAACAATAAAATTAGGAGAACAAGTAAATAAATCGAAGGCCTGATTTGTGTAATTTGGTTAGAGGAACCTGCTTAACAGGAGAACAATATAAGATTCCATTATAGAAAATGGGTAAAAGCTAACACTCGCCTCTCATACTTTATGTATATATTTACAACCCAAAATATGAACCTCTTTTAGTAAACCTATTCAAATTAGTAAATCTACTGAAATTAGGAAACTTATTTGGATTGGGTTTCTTTACAAACTCAAATTCAAGACATAATTTGAATTTCTTTAGACAAAGAGCTTAATTTCTTTGGTTGGCAAAATTGAAAGAATATATGATGATCCTTGACCTAGAATTTTTCAGGAACAATAAAGTCCAAATTGAATTAGAGTATTGCTTTTACTTTGGCTGCTCCATGGAAGTCTGAAGGAGGTGAGGGCCTATAATTTAGGTTACTATAATGTGCTTGGAGCTTTATTATTCGAATGTGCTTTTAATTAGGGGTGAGCATGGTCCGGGTTGGTCCGGGCCACCCCCTAACCCTAGGACCAACCCGTACAGTGTGTCGGTCCTCAATTTTTTTAGGACCGAGGACCAACCCTATTGAGCACGGACCAAGGACCGGACCGACCCAATGGGTTCGGTCCGGTTCCAGGGTTAACCCGGGACCGATCGATAATTTTTTTCGTCTTATTTTTTATACTTCCTAAAAAAGCAAACCTACAAATTCAAATTACACATCCATCAACAATACGGCATTGTGCAACTAAACTATAAAATACCAATACCTATTTAGCAAATTTAAGATGACACAATAATAGAAATTCCGTATCTGCTAACCGCTCATCGAAATATGGGACAAGATGGAAAGTCTTTATAATAATTTATCTTTAATATTTATAACACCATATGCAAAAGCGTTTTTCGATCATGTAGAGTCCACTCAACCAAAAAATGAGCTTCGCACCACTTGACTAGCATTTGATCATATAGAGTCCACTCAACCAAAAAATGAGCTTCACACCACTTGACTAGCAAATCACCGTAGCAACTGCAGTACTACTCCACTCTTCAAAAACTTCTACCATTTAACACAAATTGAAAAGTAATATGTAGCTGAAATTCATTAGTAAAATACAATTAAATCATAAAAAGTTCAAAATACTTAATATAAATCATAAATATATAACTTCACATCTTGTTAATTCACTTGAACTTCTAAACACTTGAAAACAAAACAAATGACACATAATTAATACTTAACAAAAGTTTTAAATTGAAATTACTATTAGTGCTATTGATAGAACATCTAAATATAATATAATATAATATAATATAATATAATATAATAGACATTTTACTTAGGTTTGAATATATAAAAGACTTATAAATAATATAATATAATATACGGGGTTGGTCCAGGTTGGACCTAAAACTTCTTAGGGCCGAGATGACCAACTCCGCACGGTGTTGATGTTGGAATTTCGTAACCAGCCGACCCAGCCGTCATGGGAACCTGGACCAAGACGCGAGGTTGGGCCGGTTCGAGTGGTCCGATCCAGGGTCGGCCCTGACCGCTGCTCACCCCTACTTTTAATAGTCAATAGAGAGGAAAAGGGCTTTAAGAGAAAATACATCTTTTTCATGGGCATTATGGTCAATTAAACTTGAAAGGATGTCTGATGGAGCCATTTAAGACACGGAATCAGAGCCATCCTTACAAAATATAGAACACCTCAATGATCTTTCATCCCACAAAACAATTATCTATAAATTTAATTGTCAGTAGCCCTTTGTGAGGCTTATACAAAGTAAGTTTAGTGAATATACGCTGGATTGTTCAAATCTTCCATAAATGTAGAATATGTTGACTAAATTGGAAAATTGGGAAGTATATTGGGAAGCTACCTAATTCCATCACTTGCTGCCATTTATTTATCTCTAAAGGATGTGAATCTCAACCATAAATGGACTGAAAGCACATCTAATAACCTCGCTGATCTCATGAGTTTTGTAATAAATAAATCTAATCTGGGTAAGTGCCTAAATATGATACTAATTTATTATCATACGCGAAGTCCATGAACAAGATCTGTTCTTAACCACTTAATTTACCTAATGGAGTTCTTTTTAAATTTCACTTTAATTAATGAGGTTTTCTATAGACAAGTTAATGGGCATGTGATCAAGGTCTTGTTTTGAAGTGAAGGGTCAAACTTCCATCATGGTTAGAAAGCACCGAGTTATCTAAATTGTTTTCACAAAATGACCGTAAAAGTCATAAGGAATTACTTAGTAGCTTTTTTACAAGATTTATTAAAAAACAAGAGTATTTATAGAAACTCTAATTGCGTACTTTGAAAAAGCCAAGAAAATATACGAAACTGTATACGAAAATACAATTTTGTGGGCCAATTATTTACTAGCTCAAAGTGTTGAAATATTTTCCTACTGTTACTAAGTTCTACATGATTAAACGTCATGCACTTTTGAAGAGGACAATCAACTCAATCAAGAGATCATTTATTAAATTTCCGTTAGACAATAATCGTGGCCTTCATGGCAACAAAAACCATGTACGATAAATTAAAATCTGACTTTGGCATATCCATTGATGCGAAGTGCCCATATCTTTTTGATAATTCAAGGACCTACCTCGAGACATTACAAGTTTTCCCTAATCAAGCACTATACGATATTGAAGAGGAAGATTGACTCGATTAAGTCACTTATCAAATTTCTGTTAAAAAATAATTGTGGCAAACATGGCAACGAAATCCATGTACGATCAATTGAAAAGCCAACTTGGGAATGTACATTGATTGCAAATTGCGATTATTCATTCTTAACAATTTAAGAGCACGGTACAAAGAATTGACTATTTGAAGGCCAAGAAAATCCTAGAAATACCATGCATCAGTTAAATCCAAAACTTTGTCTAGTATTCAAATAGCCTTAATAAGAATGTTGGGCATTGCAAAAATTGTGCTAAAAAACTAAAGAAGCTTTATATCATTCTTAATAAAAAAAACAAATATCCAATTTTTGCAAATTTTCACACTGCAATTTCCCCTCTTGTTTTTTACCATTTGGCAATTTAGCAAAATGGGAGGGTGACTCTTTTTTAATCCATGTAATTTTTTGTTCGAGCGCACGGCCAAACGGGGAGAGAGAGAGGTACATATATAAAACCAAAAGGCATTGAGGGCTTGCTTCCGTCTCCAACTCATGCATTTCGGAAAACCTGAATTCTCACGCTGCTCTCTTATCTGAATTCGAGACCCTCCTCGCAGCGCATCTGAGCGGATTCTGGGTTCATCTGGTTGTGAGTGGGCGCTTCTGTTGATTTCTGATTCTCGTGCGGTGTGCATCATTTCTCTCTCTCTACGGGCGACAATCAAAACTCCGATTCATGCTTGGGTTCTTTGTTGAGGGTTTTCTTATGCCAAAAGGGTTTTGGGTTATTGGTAATGCTGCTTGAATAGGTTGCTTATGGGTCTTGGGCAATTGGGTTTCGAGAGGCGAGTTTGCTCGATCGCTTTGTGCGTCGTGAGTTCAAGTATTGGCTTTGCTGGTGTTTATAATTTTTTTTAGATGATGGATTGTATATTTGAGGTTGAGAATTAGTGGGAGCTTGGGTTTTTCCTCTGTTTGATCAAAAACATGAGTCGTAGGCTGCGGCGGAAGGTTTCCAGGAAGGGAAAGGAGAAGGTGGTCGCGCATAGCTATACTGAATTTGAGGAGGAAGTTTCAACTTCGGAGCGAAATGGGGATGTGGATTGGACTTGCTTGCCCGATGACACAGTGATTCAGCTGTTTTCCTGTCTGAATTATCGTGACAGGGCGAGCTTGGCATCGAGTTGTAAGACATGGAGATGCTTGAGCGCATCTTCTTGTTTGTGGAACTCATTGGATCTTCGAGCGCACAAGTGCGATTTGGCGATGGCAAGTTCACTCGCTTCTAGATGCAGGAATCTGCAGAAGCTCAGATTTCGAGGGCTGAGTCGGCTGATGCAATAATTTTTCTCCAAGCTAGGAACTTAAGAGAAATAAGTGGTGATTACTGCAGGAAAATAACTGATGCAACTCTATCTGTAATTGCTGCGAGACATGAGTTGCTCGAGTGCCTTCAACTTGGCCCTGACTTCTGCGAGAGGATCACTAGTGATGCTATCAAACAGATAGCTTTCTGCTGCCCTAAGTTGACTAAACTTCGGCTTTCAGGAATTAGGGATGTGCAAGGTGATGCCATTAATGCTCTGGGAAAACATTGTCCATATTTGATTGATGTTGGGTTCTTGGATTGTCTGAAAGTTGATGAGTTGGCACTGGGAAATGTGGCATCTCTTAGATTTCTCTCAGTTGCCGGGACATCAAATTTAAAGTGGGGTGTGGTTTCACATGTTTGGCATAAGCTACCTAACTTAGTTGGGCTGGATGTTTCTCGAACTGATGTTGGTCCGGCAGCTGTTTCAAGATTGTTGAACTTATCCCTAAGCTTAAAAGTTCTGTGTGCCTTGAATTGTCCTGTTCTAGAGGGAGATGTCAATTTTATTGTGCCCAAGATTAAAGGAAAATCATTACTCGCTCATTTTACGGATATCTTTGAAGGGATAGCTTCTTTATTTGTCGATATCACGAGCAAAGGGAAGACAGTATTTTTGGACTGGAGAAACTCAAAGAAAACTCATAAGTGCATGGATGAGATGATGAGTTGGTTTGAGTGGATTCTATCACATTCGCTTCTACGAAGTGCAGAGAACAATCCACAGGGTTTAGATGATTTCTGGTT
The DNA here is from genome assembly GCF_016545825.1 of Eucalyptus grandis. Lineage (NCBI taxonomy): Eukaryota > Viridiplantae > Streptophyta > Magnoliopsida > Myrtales > Myrtaceae > Eucalyptus > Eucalyptus grandis. The sequence continues at coordinate 26,240,247 of NC_052615.1, read as the reverse complement.
GAAGCAAGGAGCTCCATTATTGCTCATCTTGATGCAGAGCTCTCAAGAAGATGTGCAAGAGAGAGCAGCAACTGGACTTGCAACTTTTGTTGTCATTGATGATGAACATGCTAGCATTGATCGAGGAAGAGCTGAAGCAGTCATGCGAGATGGAGGCATACGCCTCCTCCTAGACCTTGCTAAATCTTGGCGGGAAGGGCTACAATCAGAGGCTGCAAAGGTAAGGTTTTTCTGGTACTTGGAGCTATCCGATTAAATTTTCGCCTTCCTTTTTGTGGGAAACCTGATTGATTTCGTAAAACTCTCTTTTCATAATTATAGTATTTTTGGAACACATAGAAATGACATGTATTGAGAACTTAATGTCTGATGTGTTGACCTCTTGGTATGTTTCAGGCTATAGCAAATTTGTCTGTGAATGTCAATGTTGCAAAAGCTGTTGCAGAAGAAGGTGGAATCGATATTCTTGCCAGTTTGGCGAGGTCAATGAACAGGCTGGTTGCTGAAGAGGCAGCTGGAGGTTTATGGAATCTTTCTGTTGGAGAAGAGCATAAGGTATTGTTGTTGTTGCTTGCTTATCACTTTTGCAGGATATTGTGTTTTGTTTTGATATTGATAATGGTTTCTTGTCAGGGTGCTATTGCTGAGGCTGGTGGAGTAAAAGCTCTAGTTGATCTTATATTCAAGTGGTCCTCTGGTGGTGATGGTGTTTTGGTACAAATTTTCCCATTTTACATCGGTTCAAGCTGCAAGCAATTTCTCTTTTATCATTTGTTTCTAAATCAATGATTTAGGATGATTTACTAGCGGATTGGTCCTTCACTTGTCTTCAGGAACGTGCAGCTGGTGCTCTGGCAAATTTGGCAGCTGACGACAAGTGTAGCATGGAAGTCGCACTGGCTGGTGGAGTGCATGCTTTAGTTATGCTTGCTCGCAACTGCAAGTTTGAGGGTGTTCAGGAGCAGGTGCTGTGCTTCATTCTATTCAGATTAAAATATCACCAGAGTGGTGTGAAATAACAGATCAATAAGCACCAAAATATCTGGCAGCTTTATCTAAAATTGCCATAACTATCATCCATTACTAAGCAGCCTTGTGTCATTTCATCTGGTGCATTTTTTTCAATTTTCAAGTAAATAACTCTTTTCTCTGGGGAAACAGGTTCCATACAAAGAAATCATAACTTAAAAATAGTTTACAGGTTAACAGTTTTCACAATATGGAGCATTTTACTGACAGGATGCCTACTTCCGGCATCTGAAATGAGGAAAATTTTTTTAGCCAAACAAGTGCACTCTTCAGGTTTTTAAGGATGAAGAGTGAAGAGCTGGAATTAATCTTGTATAATGGTCATATCATCAATCATGGGGGTAGTTTTCTGAAGGAATTGAGCTGATAAATATTGAGCTGATAAATAATATTCTTCTTGTTCATGATATGTGTGTTGGTAGTACTCTCATTACTATTTGCCTTTAGCATTCACTGTATATCTTGATCTTCTGATAACGTACCACTGATCTCTTATGATGCTAGAAACATAATGCTGACTTCTTCCTCTTGGTTAAGGGTGATAGTACTGACACGTTTTTCAATTGAATGGCGTCAAACTTTACAGGCTGCTCGGGCCTTGGCTAATTTAGCTGCTCATGGAGATAGTAATGGTAATAATGCAGCAGTAGGGCAAGAGGTGGGTGCTCTTGAAGCACTAGTTCAACTGACAAGATCTCCCCATGAAGGTGTCAGGTAATTTATTAATCTGTTTTTGTATAAATTGAATGACTCAGTTTTTGTCTTGTCATGTGTGGAACTTTTCCTAGATGGAAGCCCCTGTACTTTGTGGCCATTCCTTAGACAGCAATTTTATGATATGCATAAGTTTTGAGAACACATGAAGCAGGTGCATGAAGAAAATAGCATGAATACTCTCAAACAAACAAAAATAAAAGTACATGATATGTTCTTTTATGATGAGGAATTATGTTGAACTGCAAACAATTGGTTTTTGTATGAGATTAATGCTTGGAAGCTATATGTACTTGAGAATAAATGAGTAAATGTGGAAAAAAGTGCAGGAGTAGGCGTGTAAGCTAAATAGAAAATAGAGAAATAGGAAATTTTCTGTTTGGGGGTGATACTGGGTGAAGCTTAATTACCATAAAAACCGTAATATGAATCTATTAATGTGAAAGAATGGAATTTTGCATTGTGGACAATATGGAATTTCATAATCAATATAAATTTATGGGCTCTTTTACCCTTTTTAGCATGTGTGTCAATTATCACATCACATCTTCTTAGAAAGCTTCTTGATATCAATATTTCAAACTTTCAAGTGTTCAAATCACCTTAAATAGGTCTTTCGTTTTATCCATAGTATAGCCATACCAATTTTCTCAATAAATTCATATTTTAATTCTTTCTTCTTCAGTTCTTGCACATAGATTGAGCATTAATCTCCTCAAAATCATATTTTGCACATGTTGCAGAAAAAATTCTCTCCCATAAAACATAAGCAGTCCAACATCTCTCCTGAGCTTAAGCAGCATACTTTGGTCACAAAGAAGATGCAGAATGCATTTCTATATTTCATGCCTCACTAATATCTCGTACTTGAATTTTTCATTAATTCCTCATTCTCTTTGTAAATTAGACCCAAGATACTTGAGCAGCTTGCTTTGTGATACTTCTTTTCTCTACCTGTCCTCGCAGGTCATTAATTTATAATATTCCTCTCACTGAATATACATCTCATACTAAATGCTTTTGTTTTTTTTTTTTTTTTTTTTTTTTTGGGTGTAATTTGATACAAAAATTCCAAATATACAATGTTTTTTCCCCTTGTTTTATCTACTTCGATGAAAACTTTTAGTTCCCCAAAGTTCCACTTACTTCTGTCTCTGTCTCACTCATTAAAGCTTATCTCATTGTGAAATCTTTGTGCTGGGTAACAAAATATTGAATGTGTCTAGTGATCTTGTCATTATACTTATTGCTGGGACATGGGAGGTAAGGCTTCGAATTTAAACCTTTAAGCTGGCTTATCCGTAACCAAGAAAGAGAACAAAGGTAAGTAAGCTCACTTCTATCGTAATTTCTTGACCCACCAAATGTCCTTGGTGAAATCACAGCTTCATCATAGGTCTTTTATTGTTTGGATACTTGCTTGTGCACATCTTTTCCTTCACTTTTTTCTTTCAGTTTTGTGAATTCACACAATAATATCTTTCATCTATGACTCCTTCAGTCCATGATTTCTTTTATTTACGAATAAGATAGTATCCATAATTGGTCTCACCGGCATCAAACCAAATTTCTTTCAAAACACTCTTATCACCTCAACATATGCTCAATTCCTCCTCCTCCTCCTCCAAAATTTCATTATTCATCAGCTTAATGCCTGTTCATTGATCATCTTCCGGCATTCTCGTCGCTCTGAAAATTCTGATCAGCATGTGATGCCTATCTTATCCATAACCACCCTTATATCAAGTCTGACTGCTTTTTTATTTCCAATTCTAGCACTCCTGATTCATCTATAAAGGTAATAACTCCTACACTCTTGTAACTCATTTATCACTTGCATATGTACTTGAGAGGGGGGTGGGGTTTAGGCACTTAAGATGTACCTTGCTGTCTTTCCTTAACAGCACCTTCTACAATAGAGAATCTTTAACTTTCATTCTGGTCCGTCTAACTTTCTTGAATTTCTTTTGATTCATTCTGTCTTTATCCTTTAATGCAAAGAGAAGCTACTCCTATATAACATCTCTAGCCACTCTTCAAGCTGTAAATTCCCATAACTCACCAGGTTCTCCTCCCTTTTACTAATGTTGGAAGACTAACAATGAAGAAATGGTGGAGGAGATTAACTTTTTCCATGGGGCTCAAGATTGGGACCTCAACGCTTTCTTAAATTTATTTAGTCACCGTTAGCGGTGCCTTAGCCGAGCTCTTGGGCTTCGGTTATTCGCTCGCCAATGCCTCAAATTGTTGTATCAAGCAGCGTTAGATATGAGAGGGTGATAGCTTAAGGTGGAATTGCCATGCCTCTGGAACTTTTTCTGTCAAATCCTACTACTTTGGTCTCATCTTTTCTTAGATGCAATTCCAACAGAGCACGCTCCTTCCATGGAAATCTAGTTGGAAGGTCAATGTTCCCTTGAAGTTTCCTTTTTCGCTTGGGAAGCAGACTGGGGACTCATTGTTACTTTAATAGATGTTTTTTGTGCAAGAGTGTAGAGTCGAGTGTGAATCACTTAGTTTCGCATTGTAGCTAGATGAGAAAGATTTGGACCATGGTTTTTGAAAATTTAGGAGTGAAATAGGTGTCCTCTGGCTCAATGCAACACAACTTTGTGCATGGAGAGGGAAAATCGGTTTGTGTGCTAGAAAGGAGCGGATTACTAAGATGATTCTTCTCCTCATTTTTTGGCTCATTTGGGGAGAGAGGAATAAGGGGGCATTCCCTTGGGATTTTGATGTTGGGATAAAACCCTGAGAAGGTATTCGACACCAAGAAGAAAATCAAAGGTACGAGAGACCCTTGCTTGATTTGCTGCTAGGAGTGTCCGGACCCCTTTCTTTACAATTGCTGCTGGCTCTCACTTTTGCTCTGGCAGAGATGGTCAGAGTCATGAAGTCCGGGATTGAATATGGTGGGAAACTAGTGAGGCTCTCGTCATCCCTCATCGATAAACCAAAGACAGATAGGGGTTCACTAAATAGATACAATTCAAGAGGAAACACACGATCTGGACAATTGTCTTTCGAATGCCTAAGCCAGGAAAAAGAAAGAACATCTTCCTTGAAAGACACAACTTAATTCATCATGAAAATGCTCTAAATCTTATAACCCTTCTGAGACTAGTAAATAGGCATACAAACTTTTATCAATTGGATTCCTACCTAAAGAAGTAAACCTAATATACGACCAGGACTCTTTAAACATGTGGAAACTCAATGAATTCCATCTTGATTCTCTGCAAATGCCACCCTAAGGGATGTTAGCTCTTTTTCTCCTAACTCCATTCACACGATAACCTTTTCTAATGGGGCTTCATAAACATATTAGTAGTACTCCTACTATAGGACATTGCCATGGAATTTACAATCAGCCTGTGCATACCAGAGGCACATTCAACTTCTTTTCTATGGATTTGTTTCTAATATAGCCTTGGTCACTCCAATCCAAGAACTCAGCATTCCTGTAATCAGGTCACCTGAAACAGTTAGCTCTTCTTAGTTTGGAATCTTTCTTGGTACTTTTCATTCTTAAAGACGAGCTAAACAGCTTTCAACCCGACCTCCTAAAGTCTATATCCAGCAACAGATTGCAAGAAATAAGTTTCCAACTCAGCTTCATTTTGATGGTAAATTTTCGGATTCTGCTGTTTGTAATCCCAGCTGCAGGTGAAGGAGTGCCTGTTGACGTTGTATTTTCATCTGAAGAATCAGATGTATAAGTTTAAATATCAATGCATATGTTTGCATGAAATTTTTTAGCCTTCTACAACTTAAGAAGCCCCTGCAAATTTGAGGGTTGATCTGATTTTATTACTTGCAATAATCATGTTAAATTTGAATGCATAAATGAGTATTGCTCTTCAAATATATGATGTGGTTTACTCCTATTCTCTGCATATGATTAATGAGGTTGATCTGTAATATTTTGCGCACTCATCAAACAGGCAAGAAGCTGCTGGTGCACTATGGAATCTGTCTTTCGATGACAGAAATCGTGAAGCCATTGCATCAGCAGGTGGCGTGGAGGCCTTGGTATGGTGTTTATATTAACTTAATTGCAATGGTTTCTCATCAAGCTCTTTGGCTGCAATTTCCTACTATTGTGCACAATATAGGATTACATGAGATGGCAGAACTGTAAACAGCACCTGCCTTCTTTGAAGGTTAATGAGAATAAACTCATTCTCATGTCATGCAAGAATGGTCACAGTGTGGATAAACGAACTGGTGTAGTGCTACCATTACATCTTTTCTATACTGGGATGTGGAATTGATTTGGGAAAGGTGCAACTTGTCCAGTTCACATGCTCTCTATTGGCCTTGACTGCCCTGGGCTTTTGAACTTTTTTAGCCGTTTACTTGTTGTCTTGACTGATAATCTGTTTTGAACATAATATATGCAAGGGAAAGTGGGAAATAATGTACTCCAAGGAGTGCAACTGTCTGTAAAATTGTTTCCTGACATAATGTTGGCATGTCTTCTTGCCCCATTATTATGGACATTGTCTGACAAAAACTAGAAAATGAGAACTCTCATCGTAAATGCTCCATGATCATCACTCTAGGAGGATGGTAGTCATTATATACTATGCTCTGTACAGTTGAATCTATTGCCTTAGTATCACTATGCATAGAATTGTGGGAATACCTTCTGTATTTAGCCTAATAAATCTTGATGGTAATCTTTAATGGCCAAAATTTTGGTCCAGAAAAACGAGTTGATCATTCATTCTACATTGATTCATAGGTTGCTCTCGCACAGACATGTTCGAATGCCTCCCCAGGTCTACAAGAGCGAGCAGCTGGTGCTCTTTGGGGATTATCAGTTTCAGAAGCCAATAGGTAGTCTCATATTTCTAAATTGGATATATAACTGTGCACATTTGTGTGAAATGCACTGTTAAGTTCCTGTGCATGCCTTCATGCATCTTTAGGAATTCAATAACATATGGTTTGATGCGTTCTGGAATTGCTTTCAATATGGATTTTGGTGGGCCTTGTCTTGTATCTAGCAAGAAATTGACATGCCCATACTTTTCATGCAAGCATGATTTAGTGAAATGTATCTATTAAGTGGGGATGATAATGGGTCAATTTGTTGGATTCTATTAATTGATCAAACCAACTAGGAACTTCGATTGTCAAGTTCCAGGTACAAGTGACAATATCGCAGAGACCCTATGGAGTTTGGACGGTTTTAGCCTTAAGGACCTTTTAAATATTCAAACCTGTCTCAATAATTGTTACACTAGCAAAGTGGCATTATTTCAAAATTAATTCAATAATTCTCTGGGATTTTGAGCAATTCAAATAAGTTAGCATCTCTTTGAGTTAAGGAAATGCCAAAATTTTGGATTTAGGGTGGGGGAGATGGTCAGAACCCCGTTTTCTCTCTAGAGTTGAGTTTTGATGCCAAGAGTAGCTACCTTAATAAGGTTGCTCTGTTTGGGATGAGAAAATGCTATTGAATTCTAGTTTGGGACCAGTCCCCATTGGCAACTCATCTTGCTGCCATTCCCACTACTAAGAAATGATTGATACTTTTAAGTGAAAGTAATTGCTATTTGTTAGAATCAGTAATTAAAGGGAAATGTGAACTTGAATGTGTTTTAGGCAACAAGGGAAATTGACTTGTAAGAGATCAGTCAAGACATATTTGATGAGGTTGAGTTGGTGGCATCTATCTTATGGTATTTCTTGTTGGGTTAGCATTCATGTCGCTCATGTGCTGGCATCTTGGTAGGACAAGAAAAAAGATCCTCTCTCAGCTTTTCGAAATAGTCGCGAAGCAAAGTGTCATTATAAGGGCTAAGACTAGGGCTTAATACAATTTGTCCAACATTGAATGGAAGCTTGAAATCTCAAAATAAGACATGGATGTTTCTGTGCCTGAAGAAAATAGAAATAATGGATATATATGTGTGCGCGCGCGTGCATGTAGATAATATTGCCAGTGAGATTAAGCATGGATAAGTTTTATGGCTTGTGAAGAGCCAATTTGTGGTTGAATACTTCTCAAGACTCGTATGCATTAATTTTGTCACAAAGCTGATCAGAGAACCTGCAGTAAATAGCTAAGAGAAAAGAAGGAAGAGAGAAGAAATAGAGAGGAGAGGAAGAGAGGAAGAAACAGATTGTAAAAGCCAAAAAGGGGCTCTCTGTTTCTGTGTTATCAAAGCCCTACACCTATCGCAGTATATTTATATCCAATATAAATTGTACATGACCATAATGCCCTTATATATGTAAAAGAAATAAAATCCAGAAAATAAAATGGAGGCCACTCAAGTGACTTAACAAATTTGATACTCACATACAGGATTTCTGTTGTTCTGTGAATTAGCTAGTGTCAATAATATTGGATGCATAGGAAAATATGGTTTTGCTTGAGCTAGATATTGTTAATGCTATAACGTTATGTATAGCATGATGAAAATTATTTATTCTCTCTTTTGCATGATGTCTTCCCTTAGTAGAGTGTGTCCAGATTGTTCCTCAGCATCTTTGTTTTCTACTCAATATACTTGCTGTTCTTTTCTATGATGCTAACCCACAGATTTTTTTGGTAGTGTTGCTATTGGTCGAGAAGGTGGTGTTGCTCCTTTGATTGCTCTGGCTCGATCTGATGCTGAAGTGAGTCTTTCAACCACTCTGATGTATGCCTGCAGTTTAATTTAGCTTTGTCGCTGCTAGGCGTGGCTTTTCACACGACATGATTTTATTATGCCTATGTGTCTGTATTCCAAACAAATTGTATCTGATTTATCCTTCTCTTTGGCGAGTTAAATGCCACAGAGCCACTCAGTTACGAAGTCCACAAGTTTTGGTTAATGTTTGTACATGTAAGCAGATAAATTGAATGTGATTCACAATGATATTTTCAGGATGTCCATGAAACTGCCGCTGGTGCTCTATGGAATCTTGCTTTCAACCCTGGTAATGCTCTCCGCATAGTGGAGGAAGGGGGAGTTCCTGCTCTTGTTCATCTTTGTTCTTCATCGGTCTCCAAAATGGCACGTTTCATGGCTGCATTAGCTTTGGCATATATGTTTGATGGCAGGTATGTTTTTTTCTAACCCGACAGCTTAGTATAATGGGTCTTGTTCCTTTACCTGGTGACTTTGTAGTGCACATCATATATCTTCTCAAATGAGGTTGATCTCTCACGTTTATTTCTGTTAATATTCACTATACACGACTTTGAGTGATTTTGTTAGTTTAGCTATGGTGCCTATAGCTTTTTGTTTCTATGTTGGAAGCTCATCCGTTGGTTATCTATGCCATCACTTAGATGGTAAAGCATGTTCTTATTTGAGAGAAATAACAGATCTAACATCTCAGTTTGAATTTGAAATGAATATATATATATAATTATGATATTTGGCTGAGGATGGAATGTAATGTAATCTGAAAATAGTTTGCAAAATACCTTTTGATTATGCTGTACTGGAAGTACTTGCTTTTGGGCCTTGAGTTGTGTGACATTTCATTTAGTCGGTGCATTTGTCTATTAGCTCTCAACGAAAAAGGAATCTTTTTTGCATATGTCCTCATATTGGAAGAGTTTTTATTATCTTAACATGAAGAAACTGATATACTGAAACTTGTTGATCTATTTTGCAGGATGGATGAATATGCATTGGTTGGGACTTCATCAGAAAGCACCTCTAAGATTGTGAGCTTAGATGGGTCCAGAAGGATGGCTTTGAAGCACATTGAAGCTTTTATCCTCATGTTTTCTGATCGGCAAGCTTTCACTGCTGCAGCTGCATCGTCTGCTCCTGCAGCATTAGCAGAAGTGACAGAAGGGGCTCGTATTCAAGAAGCGGGACATCTCAGATGCAGGTCCCACCATCTTCCCTCATATCCAATTCAATTCTACCGCCGCAAATATGTAGATGTTCTTGCCTGAAGTTTTATCTATGAATTTGCTATCCATTCCTCTTTTTATCTTAATTTGATTGATTTGCTTATTTCGTTTATCTTTGCTAATGAGAAATCAAGGTAGGTCATTTGACATATAAATTGTGTAATGCATGGGAATCACGGCAAGCAATTTCCTTTCTAAGAGATGTGGAATGATTATCAGAGAAGTTGTATTACTGTTTTATTGTCCATGGGAGCACTAGGCAAAGAGGAATTAGTGTTTCAGCAGATAAACAAGTGGCCACTTTATGTGTCTTTTCTTTTGTCAGCTGCTCTTTTCACACTATTGTTATTTGTTTCCTCTGTTCTTCTCCCTCTAATTATTTCTCAGTGGAGCTGAAATTGGAAGATTTATCTCCATGTTAAAGAATCCTTCTGTACTCAAAGCATGTGCAGCATTTGCCCTTCTCCAGGTAACTAGCCTCCTACAAAATTTTAAAATTTTTCTCCTATCTTTTCGACAAAAACTTTTAAATTATACTCCACTTTTCATCCAAATTTTCATTCCCTCTGTTTTCCTTTGTTTCCCAAACATAACATAATTGTTTGTGGCATGTCCATATTGCAGTTTACCATTCCTGGTGGCCGCCATGCTTTGCACCATGCGAAACTTATGCAAAATGCTGGAGCTGCTAGAGTTCTGCGAGCAACAGCTGCTGCTGCGACTGCACCAATTGAGGCAAAGATATTTGCAAGAATTGTACTTCGTAACCTGGAGCACCACCAGGCAGAATCTTCAAAGGGGCTTTGACATATTTGGCAAGCTGAAAATTTGTCCATAGCAACAGAACGATGCTCCATGACTTTGGCCTCTATACTTCCATTTGTTAGAAGAGCGAGATTAGCTACCCTTTTCATCCAAAGGGCAAGATTGTTATATATGATTTTCTTCTTTGATATTTTATTTTTTTTTCCTTGACGTCCTTAAAAGAAAACTATACCTGCTGAAAGTACATTCTGATGGTGTATCGGTGTTGTTATTTTCCCTCACCTGTATGCATCGATACAGATCCTAGATAGTCATAGAGAGTGTTTCTTTTTAGACATGGAAGTAGCTGTGATATGGTGTTGTGAAAATTGCGAGAACATTTTCCTTGGTGAAGTATTATTTGGAGACAATTGTTGACATCCTCAGACTCTCAGTCCTAATAGTGCATGCTTGCGGCCTTGGGAAGTTATTCTCACGAAATCATAGAGAAACTTTATAAGGAGAAGCATTGATAATGCAAACAAAATGATACAAATGAGGGGAGGAGACTATTTTGTATACAAGTGTTCATCGGTTGACAGCTGTATATCTCTTCTCGGTGGAGATTATATTGTTCCATTTACTAACTATTGGCATTTATTACAAGAACACTCTAGAATAGTGTATAATTATAATATTGCTTGTTCCTAAAATATTTAAGAGAACACTAGAGAAGCTAGCCTGGTCTTGTTGAATCAGTCACGTCCTTTTCGTATGAGAAACCTGTAGACCGTGAGACTTGCATATACATGTTGACTGTTGAGCTTTCGTTACTGCAGTTGTGGTTGGAAAAAAATGAAAAACAATAGTGTCCATAGAATTTAGTGACACTCGAAATTTTTCATGCAAAAATTTTTATGCATTGCAGACTAGAAAGAAGTATCTGTCAGCTCCTTTCAGTCTTGACAAAAGATGCATTAATTTGCATCTCTGGGACCTTCAAGCATTCATCATGACCAAGACCAATTAAAATACCTCGCCAGAGATTACGTTCCTATTAAATTCGTTGTTCTTGGGGAGCTTTTAGAATTGGTGTATGTTTGCTGTCTCAAATCTGAATCAGAGAAGGTTGATCGTGTTCAGGTGTGAAAGATGAGGCCGGGCAGGGTCTTTGACACTGCTTTTCTTCTCACTGGATTTGGTACAACCTAGAGTTTTCCATGGCAAGAACAGAGGGAGATTGTTGATTCACCAAATCGAGCCTGACCATGGCTGTTGCCTCTTTTATGGTCCTTTCAACAGATATTAGGAGATTAGGAGATGATAAAGAAACAGACCAACAAAAATGGTATTGATATTTCGTGAATCTCCGCAGCTAGATAAATGGAGATTCAATGAAAGTCTAGTATTTTTTAAGATGCAGGGGCAATATGATTTTTGTGCAAGGCCCTCTTCCTCTTGTTAGGAAATCTTTCTTTGTGGCAAAACGGCAGCATAGTATTGACCATCCGATTAGTCTTGTAGAGAGTCCTTGCTATCATCGACGCCTATGACCCAAATGGGGATAAATTGTGAAAGGGAAAGAGATATCCTCAGAAAGCCACGAAATTGTCACCAAGTCAAATTGACAAAGGTTCATAATTAAATTTTGAGAAAATTTCAGAAAACCTCCTCAGGTGGAGCATTTGTCTCAAAAGTACCGCAAAGTTGGTGCTTTAGTCTTAATTTTTTTTTTTTTTTTTTTTTGAAAAAGCTTTAGTCTTAATTGACCCTCCATCTCTTCGACATGCACTATCTTTACCAGATAACAACCACGTGCAAGTCACGTGCTGTATTGTGCACCATGCACGGGGGTATCTTTTTCTCAACACGTCCGATATCCCTAAATTTCCAATTAAACTAAATTAAATGTAAATCCTTTCTTCGTCTCAACACAAGGCAATTGCAACTTGTTCAAGCAACAATAGACAAGACAGTTGAATTTACAGAATGTGGGACCGATGACCGTGAATGTACGAGGAAAAAAAAGTATTTTATTTGTGTTGCTTTAAGTTATTTGAGAAAATTTGTTACTTCATTCTCTCTTATTTTGTGCAAATCGATGCATATGAGTTGTACTTTGTAATTGCAAGTGGCATTCATATGTGCATCTAATTACAGATGATCCCTCTCTTTGGTCCCTGTGTTGTTGAAATAATATTTACAATCTTCGTTTTGTATTTTTCGATGCTATGTCTTGTCTAATAGGGGATGAGACATGTTTACGTTATTTTTGCTTCCAATTTGCAGTGCTTTTGTGGAGGAGATTCGAGACTCTAGTTGAAGCAGCAGATGAGTTGAATCCTCGACATGTGCTTGATCTAGTTCCACCTTCACAAGAGACCAGAGTTGGCGATGATGGTGTGGCTTTTGCAGACCACATACGAAAGTATCGTGAGGAGGTTAGAGCAGTACTGAAGGCTAGCAATGAAGCACATTATTCTACAGTGAATCAACATCGTGGAGTGAAGGGTCGTTAGTTGTCTGCATAAGGCGAGAGAAGTTTCCGAAGGGCACTTATGACATGTGGAAGTCGATGAAGTTCAGGCCTGGTGTAAGGTATTGAAGAGAACTAGTCTTATGCTTGTGCTATTGAGCTATTGCCCACGTTACAAATCAAATCAGTAGTGTTTCGGGTTTTGCTTTTGAGTTGATAGAGAGAGTGCTGCCGTTGAGAAGTTGAGGTAGTCGGTTGCCGAAGGTATGGAAAGATGTCATTCAAGACGTGCTAGATGTTAAAGAAGCAAGGTCCTGGAGAGACTACTTCGATCGTAGATCCTTGATGAAACAGCTACTGAAACTAGCGAGTGAAAGCACTTGGATTGAGAGGATGAGTCGCGGAAGATCGTTCCAAAGACATGCCCAGTTCATCAGAGTTTTCAACACCCGGCTTGATTCTTCCCAACTAAGGGAGAATGAAGCGGGAGTATAATTGAAGTTCTAGTATTTTTTAAGTGTTTTCTTTATTATTAAGTCATTTATTTTGCTGGAAATTGTTAAAGAGCAATCCTAGGGTACTTGGTAAAACCTTACTAAATGTGCTTTGAAAATTTATGATTTATTATTTGAAGTAAGTGTTTTTTTTTAAATGTGTATTTTTTTATTTCCAAGATCTTGGAAATGGCTATTGTCACTTTTAGTTGACTTATAATGCTTTAGAGACATTTATTAGCAAAACCCTATAATGTAATCAGGTCAATAGATGGTCACGTGTCTTTTACTAGTCAAGCTTCGATTATTCTCTAGTCTCTATTCATGTTTTAAGTATGTTCTGATGCCATTTGAAATAGTCGGAGAAATAAAAGAAAGAAAAAAAGAAAGAAAAAGAAGCCAAATGCAAAGCTAGATTTGAGAAGAATAGAAGCTTGATTAGTAATAGATAACATGCGGTTTATAGAAACCAACGTGGCTTATTGATTGACCAATAATTGTTGACAAAGAGACCTGAAGATTCATTTATAATAGGCTTTGAAGTGTAGCATAATCTCTACTCTCATTTAACATAAGGGTTATGAAAGACCCTAAATTAATATATCTATGGCAAATTTACGCCCAAATAATTTTTTAATCACAGAAAATTTCTAACTAATATATTTATAACAAATTCACCTCAAACTAATTTTTCGATTACAAAAAACTCATACTAGTAGAGCTGTAATAAATTCATCTCAAACTAATTTTTTGACCATAAAAAACTCTAAACTAGTATATTTGTAACAAATATACCATCCATTAATTTTTGTAAATTAGATTAATACCGCAAAAAATCACAAACTGATAAATTTGTGACAAATGGGAATAAAACTCCAATTGATACATCCATTAACTACCATATGTCATCTAACTTTGCGATTTAACAGTAAAATTTAGAGAAACTAATAGAGAGTAAATTTATCGCATATGTACCGGTTTGGATTTATTCATGGTCAAACGATTATTTTGGGGTAAATTTATCATATATCTATTAGTTTAGAGTTTTTTGTGATCTTAACCCTCAACATAATAGCTTCTAATCTTAACCATTAGAGCTCATTAAAAATCATATTACTAACTACAGAAGACCATTTATTAAATTAATAATATGATAAACCAATTGAAACAAGAAGACACTTAAAAATTGGAATTATGCTCCTGTCTCATTTTTCTTGGGTTGGAAAGAATTAGGGTCAAATGACTAGACATTTCGACCTGATCTTTAATTCTCCAAATCAAAATTTTTTTGTTCATGTTTTGATGTAATCAAAGAAATAAAAGACATGAGGATATTATAATTGTCAAAAGTTATATATGACACTTACTTTAATGCCACAATTTTTTTTTTTGGGATCATTTAAGTGCTAAGTCCCATTAGAGTCCCTTGTGGCCATTCTTTTATTAATTTCTCAGTCCAACGTGGTGTGGCCATTTTTTATTAATTTCTCAGTCCGACGTGGCTCACCAGCGTGCCCAAGCAGCGTATAACCCTTAAACACAACATCATCTAGAAGGTTTGCCTCAAATTAAAAATCCTAAATTGCAACTTACAAAGAATTTCCGAAATTGAAAATCCTAAATCGACCAACAACCCCAAATTGAAACCCAATTCAATTTGCCTCCATTGCAGATGGAGGAGGAGGAATTAGGCTTGGAGGTACAGTTGGAGGTGGAGGATTGGCGGTGGGAATTGGCCTCGAGCTTGCATTTCTCTTGCTCATGACAATGCTGGATTTGCTTTTGCTCAATCTTGGAGCTCTTGATGTTGCGCCAGCCGTTGGTTTCTTTGATAAGGGTTTGGTGATTCTTGAGTAATTCTTGCTTGAGGATGTCCATTCTAGGATTTCGTGGGTGGTGATTTCATGGGCGACAGTGGAGAGGACGGTGAAGGAGGAGAAGAAGACGATGCGGTTAGCATAGAGAGAGAGAGAGAGAGAGAGAGAGAGAATCGGAGCCAATGATCGTTTTAATTCACCAAGCCATGTAGGCTAGTGTGAGGTGGTTTTATCTATTGATGTAGATTATTATTTTTAAATAAATGTCACATCATATTAAACTTTTAAGTACAAACGCCAAGAACTTATTTTGACTGGAATTTCCTGTCAGAGACATTTAAGTGATTGATTTTTCTTCAATTTGGCATTTAAGTGATCAAACGAAAATTTTTAACACTAAAATGAGCATCATACACAATTTTTAGCACTTTTAATATCATTTTACCAATAAAAGCTAGTAGAAGAATAGAAACAAAGCTAGAATTGAGTTAAATTGAAATTGAAACAAAAAAAAAGATATTCTAGAATTTATATGAAAGTTTATTGAATAAGGAAAAACTAATGACAAAGTGTTGAAGATCCATTTATACTGGAGTCACCAGCGTATGACTATCTCATCCCTTGATTTCATGTAACAACTTCTAATTTCAATCGCTAGAAGTTCATTAAAAATCACTTTGACTGATGCATGACCATTGATTAAACTAATGACATAATCAAAGACTTAGTGAAATAATAAACTTAGGGAATGTTTGAAGGAAAAATTTTTCAAAAAAATTATTTTCCCACTTTCTGTTGTTTTGATGATGGCAAACTAATCGAGCTACAATTTTTTTTTCATGGATTAAAAACAACAATATTAGATTGTGAGAAAACGTCTTCCCTTTTTTATGAGAAGGAAATTACATATGCCAAACCACCAAATAAATAAAAGTCTGAGAGTGAGTGTTAGAATAGGATTAGAGTAGGACCGATCAAAAAAAAAAAAAAAACCAACAAATAAATAAAAACTAACCATTTTCCTTGTTCAGCAAAAAAAAAAAAAAAAAAAAACTCCAATGTTGGCATGATGAAAATTATTCATTCTAACTTCCACATTATGTAATTAATTTTTTTTTTCTTTTGCATGATGTATCTTCCCTTAGTAGTTCATTGTAGTGTGTCCACATTGTTCCACAGTATCTTTGTTCTCTACTCAAAATACTTGTTTTGCTTTATATGATGCTAAGCCACATATTTTCATTGTAGCATTGCTATTGGGTGAGAAGGTGGTGTTGCTCCTCCGATTGCTCTGGCTTGCTCTGACGTTAAAGTAAGTCTTGGACCACTCTGATACATGCCTGCAATATTTTAGCCTTGGCTGCTAGACATGCTTTTCACATGAGATGATTTTATCATGCCTATGTTTTTGTACTTAAAACAGGTTATATCTTTATTTATCCTTCTCTTTGGTGAATTAAATGCCACGGAACCACTCGGTTATGAAATCCACAAGTTTTGGTCAATGTTTATACGTGAAAGCAGATAAATTGAGTGTGATTTACAATGTTATTTTCAGGATGCCCAAGAAACTGCCGATGGTGCTGTATGTAATCTTGCTTTCAATTGTAGTAATGCTCCCCGTATGGTGGAAGAAGGATGGTTCCAGCTTTTGTTCATCTTTGTCCTTCATCAGTATCTAAAATGGCACGTTTTCATGGCTGCATTAGCTTTGGCATATATGTTTGATGGCAGGTACTTTTTTTCCAACCTAGCAATATACTAGGTCCCGTTCCTCTACTCAATAACTTTTTTGTTGTGCACATATTCACTATAGAGGCACAACTTTAAGTGACCTGAAAGTTTGTTAAGGAATTCCATGACAAATATAAAGAATTTGAAAAAGATGTGGTTTAGTTAGCTTAGCTTTAGTGGTTCTATGTGTGGAGGCTTTGTTGGGGATTCATGAATCATGTATAAGAAAAATTAACAAAAAGAATGCAGCGGAAACAAAGATATATTTTATACATGATTCTTCTAAGGTGTTGTTCATGCGTTTTAATAAAAAATCTAAATATAAATAGGGAGTTAAGCGAATTACCTCTTGAAGCGCTCTTTGAAACGAATAGGTTTAGATGTTCTACAGTTCGAATCCCACAAGCATCGGACCTCTAGTTTAGACACACTAACAACGAACGTCGAACGGAAGAGAGAACTTTCGGATATACACCACAACAATCGTGCTAGTAATCTCGTGGAGATAATCTGGCGTATCCTTGATGTATTATAATCACAGCCCAAACGAGAGAACACTCTTGTGTCTTGAAAACACAAGAACACTCCTCTCACTCTCTCTATTTCTGCAGCCCTCTCTTGTGTTTCTAAAACACAAAATACACGCACTCGGTTTTTCTCTCTTTTCGGCGACGAGCACTTATCCCCTTCACAACCTTTTGCGGCAATTCATTTTTATTTTAAAGCTTCAACGAATCAGCAACGGTTGCCGATCGTGGGATCAGCAACCGTTGCTGATCCTCATCTTTCATGCACGATCGAGACGATCGTGCATGAACGGAACGGTCAGCAACCGCTGACCGTTCAAGCACGATTTCGTGCATGATGGTCGGCGGTTGCAGACCATCCATGCGCCAACAAATGCGTGCATCATGGTCCGCAACCGCCGACCATCATGCACGAATCCGTGCGTCCATGTGCACGAATTCGTGTGAAATGGTCAGCAAAAATTGCTGACCATTTCCACTTTAATTAATTAATTAATTAATTAAATGAATAAATAAATTATTAATCAATCCCATTAAAAAAAAAATAAACATAATCTTTATATGTGCATTTGGAATACATTAATATGTATTCACTTTGGGCATGTGTGTGCATTATATATACGTAGGCTCGTGACTATAATACAAATTAAATTAAATCTCATTTAATTTAATTTTGAATCGACTCAATTTGATTGTAGTAATTGCAAACATATTTGTAACAACATTTCTCTCTTATTCCACGTTATCCTAATTATTTATGGTGTGTGACATCCTTAGGTTCATCACTAAACTAGTAGTAAGACTTGTACTAACACATTAGTACTCCCACAAGAATTAATTGTCCCGATTAATCTTTGGGTCCTATAAGCCATGATTATGGCTACCCAGATAGTGTGAATGCTTTAAGAACATAATGAATCTATTAGTTTTGACTACAGTGTAATTGAATCCCTTTGTCTTAATATGTCCCGATCAAACAAAGACCATGGAATATTTGTCAAGTCATTAATTCGATCATATACACAAATCTAATTAACATGCATTTTATTTGAGACATAAACAATTTATTCTCAGTTACAACCCCGGCCAAGGATTTCAATGCAGTGTCACAATTAGATCGCATAGGACATTATTATCATACCTTGCATATAACAAGGAGACATATTCCATATTGCGCACACGTGTAACTTCGTATATGAACAAACTATGACTATCATGTATAAAGACGAATCAACGGCCCGGCATTATGTGGACCCGTGAACCATATGTGTTCAATACACTAGTTAATACTGTGCCTTAGGTCTAAGGATTATGTACACAAGACCAAAGCATGAACAATTAGACATTGACCACGCTAAAAGCTTCCATATCGCTAATCGTTCTATATGCGTTATGTTCAGTGAACTTGTCTAATATAAACACCTGTGTTCTAACTTAGGCATCATAATACCCAATGACATATGACTCATCATTCTCTTAAGTATCCAATACTTAATGGCAAAGTTAAGAACACACCGATCTCAACAGGATTATTAATATCCACTCAATAATCCATCGACCGGGAACGATTTAAAGATTCAGTCTAACTATGAACCCATCACATATATTTTTGATGTCTCAAGAATAGGTGTAGTTGCAACTGATCTTATGGAATCATTCATAAATATAAAATTATTGGACAAATGAATGAATATGTCATTACCATTAATTAAATAATAATAATGAAAGTACAACTGAAATCCCTAATATGTAACTATTACATAGTAGCTTTAGGGCATACATCCAACAGGCTTATCTACTAGTCATCTATCTATCAGTTAGATGGTAATGGGGATAAGTACACTATCAGTGCCAAAAGTTGTGTACGGCGTTCACTTTGGTGCCAAAAGTTTATGTCGGATCACTTAAGTGCCAAAAATTTAAAAACGATCATTTTAGTGCCAACTCCGATCAAATTGACCGGTAAATCCGACATGGCACTTTTTTTATTAAATTTTGAAGCTGACATGGCTCGTCGGAGAGTACAACAGCATCTAAACCACAAAATGACGTCATTCAGCTTTTTTCCCCCAAATCTCCAAATTCAGAGAGAGAGAGAGAGAGAGAGAGAGAGAGAGAGAGAGAGGCATGTCGTCTTCTTCACAACACTAGCAGCGAATGACACTAGCAGCAGCGGCAGCAGTGCACCAGTAGTAGCACCAGCAACGGCACTAGTGGCAGCAGCGGCGGTGCACCAGTAGTGGCACCTTCGACCCCTCTTCTTCCTCCTCCTCCTCCGCCTTCGCCTCCTATTCTTCTTGCCACTTATTGCTTGAGCAACAATCTCATTCTCTCCTCGCTCACCTGGTTGAGCAGCTACAATGGTGGCCAAGCGACGGTGGTCGAGCGTTGGCGGACAAACAATGGTGGCCGAGTGACGAAGAAGAAACCCTAACCCTAATTTCAATCCATGTATGAGCTATACGGTGTCGTTTTTGTGAGGATGTCCACATATAACGGCAAAACGATGTCGTTTCTTGAAGAGGATGGAAAATGACACCATTTAAAAGCCGAGCAACTTTTTTTTTTTTAAATATAAAAGCCACGTAATTAATTTGACCGGAATCTCTCGCCGGTGGCACCAAAGTGATAGTTTTTTCTCTGATTTGGCACTTAAGTGATCTGACGAAAACTTTTGGCACCAAAGTGAGTGCCATACAAAATTTCTGGCATTGATAGTGTACTTATCTTGATGGTAAAGTCTGTTTTTATGAGAGAGAAACTCTATAGAGAGATTTTGAATTTCTTTTACTCGTGATATTATAGAGTGGAGGAGACCCCTCTATATATAAGTGCTCATGTGCTTACAACCATACATCTCCGCTCAATCTAACGGCTATAATTACATCTCCTTATCTACAAATTATCCGCATTTATTACAAGAACACTCAAAATAATGTACAATTACAATGTTGCCCGCCCCTAGAATATCTGAGAGAAGGCTAGGGAAGCTCACTCAGTCTTCTTGAATCAATAACTATCCTTTGCACATGGAAATCTTCAGACCATGACACTTGCATATACACTTTGATTGTTAAGCATTTGATATTGTAACTGTGGCTTGGAAAAATAAAGGGTAAAGAACAATACTGTCCATGGAATTTAGTGATGCTTGAAATTTTTCATGTGGAAGTTCTACACTTGTAGACTTAAAATAAGTATCTGTTTGCTCCTTTCAGTTTGGATGGTAGATGCATTAATTTGAATCTCTTGGACCTTAGAGCATTCATGAACCACCTGGTTAACATGACCACGACCAATTAGAAAACCTTGTTGGAGATTACATTCCTATTAAATTCCTTGTTCTTGGGAAGCCCTTAGCATTAATGTATGTTTTGACGAAAGTAATTTGAAGGTGAAACGCTCACAACTCATACAAAGAAGAAAAAGATAGATAGGTTTGTAGATTTGTTTCACCTTAATAAGAAACAATTACAATACTCTCTTATTTATAGACTTGTTATATGATCTTTACGTTTCTCCATAGATGAAGCTAGCGTTCCAGATAAAGATCTGGAAACTAACATTGCGGATAAGATCTAGAAACTAACACAACAATCATCATATCTCATCTTATCTTTTAAAAACATTGCGGAAAGCTAGTTCTGGAATGCTTACCAATAACACACCCTTCACATAATTGATCGGGATGATCAGTAAGTGGTAAGTCATAAACAATCTTCTTGCGTGAAAACAAATTGAGTCTACCAAAATTGAGATTGTCGAACCTCAAATGCCACAACCATGAAGGATCATCCACACATGCCTTCAGACATCGAGGCATATCATTTTTTATATCGAGAGTAAACATCCTATTTTTCGACATCTTTACACTCATAATCAATTTATTATTTATATATCTTAGCACAAGACTAAGATCTTTCATATAAACAGTATAGCCTTTCTCTAAAAGCTATCCTAAACTCAAAATATTGCTTGACATTTTTGGGATATAATAAACATTAATAATAAACTGATATGCACCATTTTTTAAGCAAATCAAAATTGTACATTTGCCTTCGACAGGAATTTTGAAGTTATCACTGAAAGAGACTTTTCTTCTAATTGTCTTATCCAACTCGATAAACATCTCCTTTCTCTTGCACATGTGATTGCTTACATCAATATCTAAATACCACATATCAATTTGACCTCCTTCATCTTCTTTGAATGCCAATAATAGAACTTGATTGGCATCATTCACCAAGTTTGCCTTTTCATCTACTCTGCTACTCTCCTTGTTCTAGCAGTCAGAAGTATAATGGCCAAGTTTATTACAATGGTAACATCGAATGTTAGACTTATCATATCATTGCCCTGTTGAGTTCTTTCTTTTCTACAAACACCTCTTTGATATTGGTTTCTACTGTCACTTGGAGAAACATCACCTTTGCTTCGTCCACGACCTTTTCCTTAAAAGCGACTCGGCCTGGACCACGATCACAATCTTGGTTTGTCCTGCACGTTTGTGTGGGTTCTCTTCTTTGCTCCTCATCTCGGATGATCAATCGTGTTTGGAGAACTTCCTCCACTTGTTCAATCTTTTTTCTTCTGAACCTTTCTTCATGGGCTTGTAATGAACCCATAAGCTCACTGATCGTCATGGCATTAGAGTTTTTGGATTCTTCATTTGCAACAGCAATATGGTCATACTTCTTGTCTAAGGACTGAAGTATTTTCTTGACAACACGAACATCTAAAACATCTTTTCCATTTCTTTTCATCTGGTTGATAATCATCAAAACTCTTGTGAAATAATCAGCAATAGATTCAGATTCTTTCATATTAAAAACCTCGAGTTCAACTCTCAAGGTTTGAAAGCAAATCTTCTGAACTTTTTGTACTTTTGGATGTGTGTTGTAATGAATCTCCCATGCCTCTTTAGCAGTAGCAGCATTCGAAAATTTTTCGAACATGGAATCATCTAAAGCTTGATAGATGATTGACAGGGCATATTGATCTTTTGAACAAACTTTCTCCAAGGCATTCCTCTAGTTCTGATTCAAGGTAGCTTCATCCTTTGGCTCATCATAGCCATTGTTGACAAGATCCTACACATCGTAGGCATCAAGTAGAGCTTTCAATCTAACAGCCCAATTACCATAATTTTCTTTGGTAAGACGTGGGTATTGAAGAGGAAGCTGATTGTTTGATGACGCCATGATCACAAACTGTCAGCTCTGATACCATTTTGATGAAAGTAATTTGAATGTGATTGCAACTCGTTGAAGCGACAGTAGACAAGACGGTCGCATATTGTTGAATGTGGGATTGATGGTAGTGTATTTTCAAGAAAAAATGGTTTTTTTTTTTAGTGTTGTTTCAACTTGTTTGAGAGAATTTGTCAATTCATTCTCTTCTTTTGTGCAAATCAATACATATGAGTTGCATTTTGTAATTGCAAGTGACATTCATATGTGCGTCTAATTATGAGTGGTCCCTCTCTTTGGTCCTTGTGGATGAGTTGAATCCTCAACATATGCTTGGTCTAATTCCACTTTCACAAGAGACTAGAGTTAGCGGTGATGGTGAGGCTTTTGCAGACCACGTATGAAAGTATCGTGAGGAGGTCAGAGCAGTACTGAAGGCTAGCGATGAAGTGTATTCTTCTGTAGTGAATCAACATCGTGGAATGAAGGGTTGTTAGTTGTCTACATAAGGAGAGAGAAGTTTCCGAAGGGTACTTATGACATGTGTAAGTCAAGGAAGTTCGGGCCTTATTAGGTATTGAAGAGAACTAGTCTTATGTTATAGAGCTATTACCCGTGTTACAAATCAAATCAATAGTGTTTCGGGCTTTGCTTTAGAGTTGATAGAGAGAGTGTTGCCATTGAGAAATCGCCTTAGTCAGTTGCCAAAAGTATAAAAAGATGTCATTCAAGATGTGTTAGATGTTAAATAGGTGAGGTCCTAGAGAGACTACTTCAATCGTAGATCCTTGATGAAATAGCTACTAGTGACTGAAAGCACTTGGATTGTAGAGGATGAGATGCAAAAGATCGTTACGAAGACATTCTTAGTTCATTAGAGTTTTCAACACAGAGCTTGATTCTTTCCTACTAAGGGAGAATGAACTAGGAGCATAATTGATGTTCTAGTATTTTTTTAAGTGTTTTCTTTATCAATAAGTCATTTATGTTGCTGAAAATCGTTAAAGAACATTCCTTGGGTACTTGGTAAACCTTACTAAATGTGCTTTAAAAATTATGATTCATTGAAGTAAGTGATTTTTATTAAAATGCATATTTTTTCATCTTGGAAATGGCTATTATCACTTTTAGTTGACTTATTGTGCTTTAGAAACATTTGTTATCAAGACCCTATAATGTAATCAGATCAATAAATGGTCATGTGTCTTTTACTAATCAAGCTTCTATTATCCTAGTCTCTATTCATGTTTTAATTATGTTTTGATACCATTTGAAATAGTTGGAGAAATAAAAGAGAGCAAAGAAGAAGGATAAGGAGGAGGAGGAGGACGAGGAGTGAAGAAGAAGAAGAAGAAGAAGAAGAAGAAGAAGAAGAATAAGCCAAGAAGCAGAAGCCAAGAAGGAGGAGGAGGAGTAGAAGAAGAAGAAGCCAAAAAGAAGAAGAAGAAGAAGCGAAGAAGAAGAAGAAGAAGAAGAAGAAGAAGCCAAGAAGGAGGAGGAAGAGGAGGAGGAGCAGAAGAAGAAGAAGCCAAAAAGAAGAAGAAGCAGCCAAATGCAAAACTAGATTTGAGAAGAATAGAAACTTGTGTAGTGATAGATATCCTATGGTTTATAGAAACTAACTTGGCTTACTGAGTGACCAAAAATTATTGACAGAGACTTGAAGATTTATTTATAATAGGCTTTGAAGCTTAGGATAATCTCTACTCCTGATTTAACGTAAGGGTCTTTTTTTCTTTTTTGGTAAAGGTAATGATGTATATAGCTTTGAACCAACATTTACATAAAAAATGGTGCCACAAAAATTTCACTCAAAAAGACAAAGGTCTTCAAGAGTGGAAGGGTGTCGGCAACAAAAGAACTCCGCAAAAGCGGCCAAAGCGAGAAACGCCTAACAAACGGCTAAAAGCTAACAAGGAAAGCACATGCCACGTAGGGTGAAGGAGACCAACCTCACAAAACAACCAGCAATAAAACAAGAACTAAAAGAAAGACACCAAGGAGGCAGTGTCGCCAAAGCTAAATCACCGCATCCCATCCGAGGTGTACCACTAACCGCGTCGAAGGTGGAAACTGCACGTTTACTGCAAGGAGGCTATGGAACTGCTGGGGAGGAAGAGAAAATGGATGGATCCAACCCCCAATTCCGCGGGAGTCTTCTATTTCTTGGGTTATCTTCTACATTCTTGAAGGTTAAGGCTTTATCCTTCACCACTTTAATAAGATGTTTCTTGACCGCTGCTATAGCAACAAGATGACCTTTGAAGAGAATGTCGTTCCTGTACTTCTAGATAAGGTGGCATATAGCTCCAAAAGAAAAATGTCCAATGGAGTGATAAAAGTCCTTACCAGAGAGAAATTTTTTCGCGCATTGAAGGTTTTCCAACCACGTCTTATTCCGCCACGGGAGATTGCATTTAGCTGCCCAAAAGAAAGCCATGCTTGAAGTGATGTAGCATTCAAAGAAAAGGTGGTCTATGGAATCTGGCGTCAGCTTACAAAAGGCACGTACCACCCTTCCAATTCTACCATATGACATGAGAAGGATTTGGGTAGGGAGCCGGTTCTTGATGATAAGCCGGAGATTAAATTGATATCTCGGTGTGATTTCCTTGTCCCAAATAAATAATGCCCAATTAACGCTATCATTCCTCCTTCTGATGATATGCCAAGCTGAGGATACCGAGAAAAGGCCAAAAGGATTGTCGGTCCAGAGAAAGCGATCCGGAACTCCAGAGAGAATCAGAAGGGGGTGGTTCCAAGATTCAATCACCGTCTTGAACGCCATACCCGTCGATGAAAAAGGTCCACCGTGGCACACCTAGATAGACTAGAATCGAAATAATCGAGTCAGAGCATATAAGGTTTAAAGGGCCCCTTTGATGCCAATTGTCAAACCAAAGGGAAATAGACTGGCCATCTCCAATCCTCCATTGAAAAGACAGTCGGAACTCGGATCTAAGGTAGAGAATTCTCTTCCAAGCCCAAGAGCAACATGCGGGCACCCCAACAACCCAAAAACTCTCCCTTTTGAGGAAGGTTGAGTGGATCCACTTGCACCATAAGGATTCCTTATTCGTAAACAAGATCCAAATGTACTTAAGCATCGCAGCTTTGTTGCAATCCTGAAGTCTTCGAATCCCAAGGCCTCCTTCCTTCTTGGGCAAGCACACATCATCCTAGGATACTTTGGCACCCCCTTTTCCAAGGCTAGGGCATTTCCAAAGGAACTGTCTGAATATTTGTTCAATGTGCTCTAGGACTACAACAGGAATAGTAAAGACACTTGCCCAATAAGCTTGGATCGCATGGAGGATTGACCTTATAAGCTGAACTCGCCAGCAAAGGAGAGGAAACGCTACGTCCAAGATTGGACTCGGTTGTGATGCGATCAACTAAAGATACACAGTCTGCCTTGCCGAGCCTCGAGGATATGATAGGAACTCCCAGATAGCGCACCGGCAATTTCCCTTCGACAAAACCAAGGGCATTCTTAATTTGATTCCGCAACTCCTCCGAGCCACCTGCCAGGAATATCTCACTTTTGTTGTTGTTTGGCTTCAATCTACTCCATGTGGAGAATGTATCCAAATTGTCTTTTAGAATAGAGACTAACGCCAAATCCGCTCGGCAGAAGAGAAATACATCATTTGCAAAGAAAATATGAGATAATCTTGTGGTCTTGCACCTCCAAAAGAATTGAAATCCAGGTTGTGTCGCACACACACTGAGGTTCCCTGAGAAAACTTCCATAACCAAGGTAAAGAAATAAGGGGACATGGGATCTCCTTGGTGAAGGCCCCGTCCACTTGGGAAAAAACCATGTAGTTCTCCATTCAATGAGATAGAGAACCTGGGAGTGCGCACACATACCATGATAAGTTGGATGAGATGGTCTGGGAAGCAAAAGGCAGTCATCACTAATTCCAGAAAGTCCCAGTCTACCATATCATAGGCCTTTTGAAAATCAACTTTGACGGCACATTTAGGAGTGTACGGCTCTAGATGGAAGCCAGCGAATAGCTCCCGAGCCAGAAGAATATTATCTCTGATGTGGCGACCCTTGACAAAGACATTCTGAGAAGGGCTAATAGTGTCATGAAGCACTGAAGTGACCCAATTGGCTAAGACCTTAGTAATGCATTTATAAATAGTGTTGCAGCAAGCAATAGGCCTATAGTCATTAACCGACGTCGCGTTAGGCACCTTAGGAATCAACACAAGAATGGTTGTATTGATATCCCTTAAAAGCCTCCCTGTGATGAAGAAATCTTTCACTGCCTCAATAACCGAAGGCCCTACCAGCTCCTAGTTGCTCTTGAAAAATTCTATACCGAACCCATCCGGCCTAGGAGCCTTCCCCTGAGCTAGGGAGAACAAGGTATCTTGGATTTCTCTATCTGAGACAGGCCGTGAAAGAAGATCAATCTGATCCTCAGTGAGAGGATGTCGAATAGCTTGCTGCAAGTCAATCAAAGTCGGTCTGGCCGGGAGAGTGCGCGGAGCAAAAAACTCCTGGAAGTGAGATACGAATGTATCCTGAACGTGTCTCGGATCAGTGACCAAGTTACCATTTCTGTCAAGAACTGATAAAATCCTGTTCTTCAACTGTCTTGAAGTAATAGAATGGTGAAAGTACTTGGTATTCCTATCACCATTCTCTAGCCATCTGATTCTGAATTTTTGTCTATAGAAGGACTCCTCTTGGCTCCTCAACTCCACAAAACTCTTCCGATGATTCTTCTCTACACTTGACAAAAGCTCATTGGTTGGATCCTGCTACAGGTCAAGCTGAGCTAGCCTAAGAGCATTCCTGGATACAGCTACCCTCTGGGAAATGTCAGAGAAAGAATCTCTATTCAACTATTTGAGCCTACTCTTCGGAGTCTTTAATTTACTGACTAGTCTGTACATAAGGACACCTTCTACCGGGGCTTCCCATACCTGAGCTACAATATCATAAAAGGACTAATGATCTATCCAAAAGTCGAAGAACTTGAATGGTTTCTTGCGAATAACCGGTTGAGTGATCTTTACCACCATAGGGGAATGGTCTGAAATACTAGGAGGTAGGAATGACGCTTCCGAGTAGGAGAAATGCATGCTCCATAAGGCATTCACTAACACCCGGTCAATTTTCCTAGCCTTGCGATTTACCCCGGATGATGTGGACCAAGTAAACCGAAGTCCAACATATCTCAAGTCCTCCAGTTCTGCTTGAAGCAAGCATTGATTGAATTCATCAAAGGCAGGTGGCCAGGCGGATGACCCTCCAATTCTATCATACGGATCTCTAATGGCATTGAAATCCCCAGCCACCATCCAAGGCATATCTTGGACTCAAGAACTCATCCTTATCAGCTCCGCCCATAAAGGCCTCCTAGCAGCAAATGAGTGTCCAGATATATTACCGAAGTACAACAACAAAGTCCTGGCGTAAGAATCTTCACCCTTCCATGAATAGCCTAATCGTTGGATGAGAAAACTTCAAAATTAACTCGTAAAGGGTCCCAACCAACCCAAATCCTGCCTCCCGGGGAAGAGTCATAGTTGGCAATCTATTTCCATCCCGATAACAAGCCAAAAGACAAGGAAGGAAAAAGATACTCTGGAACTTTAATCTCCAACAAACCGACCATACATAGGCCGTTAGAATGAGCTAGGTTCTGAACCTCAGCTCTCCTCAAAGGATTCATAATACCTATAATATTCCAAAATCCGAATAACATATATAACTAATATATACATACTACTTAAAAAGAGGAAGGGAGGCCAGGCCTACCTCTGCTTTTGCGGTTTCCGGCGTGGCGTGGCCCTAGGGTTCGCCGGAGGGCCCGGATTCAGAGTTAACGCAAGCAACCTATCCTGGATGGTCTCCACCTTCGTCGTAGCTCGAGGAATTGGGAAGGACAAACCAGGAGAAGAAATGTCATCTTCATCCGAAGAACTATAAGTGGCCACAACCTCCGACTCCACCCCATGATCTATGCTCGAGGACGGGCCATGGTTCGCGAGATTCAACAAAGGAGCGATAGAACTACTTTGGGGGGGCACTTGATCCTCTTTGCACTTTTCGAGAATGTCTCGGTATCCCGCTTTAGCAAGAGGTGCTTTGAGCGGACGGGAGAGCACCTCAGCTACCTCGGATGGATGGGATGATTCTCCCATCTTGGCTGATTGGTTCTTCTTCTTCCTACCTCTAGCCTGCTTCCAAGGCTGTTTCGAAGCACCCCGGGAATCATTCATCACCAGCTCAACCGCCTACCACCGGTGGAACCAAGGGAGCAGAATCATTCACAGCCGAGGCCGAGGAGGAACTCTCAAGGCCTGATGCCGAGTTGGATCAATGAGATCCTTTGGTGAAACAGGAGCCAATCCCTCATCTGTCGAATCAAGAATGGCGGGCTGATGGTGATCTGTTGCACCAACCACTTGCGGAGCTAGAGCAGTCTGAGTATCAGGCATGGCCATAGGTTGCCTTGGAGTGGGGGTGGGCACGACCAAAGGCTGTGTCAGAGTGGCCGTATGGGTTAATATCATGAAAGAGACCTTAAATTAGTGTACTTATGACAAATTAATCCAAAAATAATTTTTTAGTTCATAAAAATTCTTAAACTGGTATACTTATAACAAATTCATCCTAAACTATTTTTTGACTAAAAAATCTCCAACTGGTTTACATGTAATAAATTCACCTCAAATTAATTTTTTTATCACAAAAACCAAATTAATATGTGTGTGTGTGTGTGTGTGTGTGTGTGTGTGTGTGTGTGTGATAAATATACCTTCAATTAATTTTCGTTAATTATATTAATACAACATAAAACCACAAACTAATAAACATGTGACAAACAGAGGGTAAAGAGCCAAATTGATACATCCATTAACTACCACGTGTGATTCGACTCTATTTGATGGTAAAATATAAAGAAACTAATAAAGGGTAAATTTGTCCCAAGTGTACCAATTTGGAGTTTTTCATAGTCAAAAAATTAAGTTGGGGTAAATTTATCATAGCTTGTAATTTCAACCATGATAGCTTAGGGTTTTTAGTGATCTTTAGCCTTAACATGATAGCTTGTAATTTCAACCATTAGAACTCATTAAAAATCACATTACTAACTACGCATGACCATTTATTGATTTATTAATATGATAAAGAACCATTTGAACCAAAAAAAAAAAAAAAGATGCTTAAAAACTGGAATTATGCTCCTATATTATTTTCTTGGGTCGGAACAAATCATGCTCAAATGTCAAGACATTTCGACATGATCTTTCAATGTAATCGGAGAAATAAAAGACAGAAGAACATTTTAAATGTCAAAAGTTGTGTACTACACTCACTTTAGTGTTAATTTTTTTTAGATCACTTAAATGCTACTTTAAAAAAAAAAACAATCACTTAACTACCAAGTCCGATCAAAGTCAATGGAAATCCGGCATGACATTTTTTAATTAATTTCTCGGTTCGGCATGGCTTGCAAGCATACCCAATCAGCATATAACCCCTAAACAATGTCATCTAAAAGGCTTGTCTCAAATTAAAAACCCTGAATTGCAATTTACAAGGAATTTCCCAAATTGAAAACCCTAAATTGACCAACAACCCCAAATGAAAACCCCATTCGCTTTGCCCCCAATGTAGAGAAAGGAGGAGGAATTGGGCTTGGAGCGGTGTTGGAGGTGGAGGATTGGCGGTGGGATTTGGCTTTGAGCTTGCACTTCTTTTGCTCATGAAGCTTTTGGATTTGCGCCTACTTGATCTTGGAGCACTTGAAGATGCATCGGCACTGGTTTCTTCGGCAATGGTTTGGTGGTTCTTGAGTAGTTCTTGCTTGAGGATGTCCATTGTAGGGTTTATGTGGGTGGTGACTCCATGGGCGATAATGGAGAGGATGGTGAAGGAGGAGACGATGATGCGGTTAGCACAGAGAGGGAAAATCAGAGTGAACAAGGTTGTTCTAATTCACCAAGCCATATAGGATTGTGCGGCGTGGTTTTATTAGTCCGAGTGGATCAATTATTCTGAAAAAATGTCAACTCATATGTCACGCCCCAACCCTCGGACGCATGGCATCCCTTCTTTCCTTTAATCATTTAATTACGACGTCCCAGGAGGCGTAGCCAACTCATTCATTTTATCTTTCGATTAAAGCAAGTGAAAGCAGAATCAACTCCACCAAATCATACACACCAATAGGAATAGCAAGGAAACATATCAACAGAAACATTTTCGTACATATATATACACACACATCAACTTGGTGCATCTGAAATTTACTAATTACACATCCGCAATGCAGATTCTTTCTGATCATAAAAAAGGTCGAGGGTTAGCCTAGCTCTTCTATCTTATGAGGTCGACCTCAAAAAGTAGTATCTTCCTATGTGCCTAGCATGGGTCCATGTCGTAGTACCAAAGCTCAAGTTGAGTATCGGGCTCCGGGTCCCGGTCCGTCTTCGGGTTAGTGACGAAGCCGTCAAGAACGTCCACCATCATGGGGTCCTAGATGGCACCCTCGGATTCCTTGCTAGGCGGCTTGTCAAAACCCCAGAGAAGGTTGAGGAGCTCCCCTTCAAACCATACATACCACGCCACGAGTTGGTGGGGCACCAAGTTCGTCAACCTCTCGTCCGCCCAGATGGCGATCACGTATTTCTTACATACCCCTCTATCGGGAAGAGGGTCACTTAGGTGTCCTAATCTACTGGCATCCCAAAATGCACGTGACGGAATGGATTACTCATGGTTAGGACCTGAAAAATTTAAACAACAACGAGTAAGAAAAACCTCAATAAGTAAATTCCCCTAAACGTCATGTAGGAGAGTATTTCTCCTTGGAGACACTTTATACATGCGGCTTAACTGTCGATGGCAAATCAATAGCAAAACCTTTACTTTGCATCATCTATAAGCATGAAATGAGCTACTCACCATATAACACCCTAAAAACATATTGAATAATTATATAAATAATTTTCCACGTGAGTCTACAATTCTAGCAAGCATGTGACAAAAACGAATAATAATCTAGACAAAACCATTATCATTTCCATGCACAATGCATTCACACGAGTTCAGATTATTACGATGATTTTTGGCCACAACCAACACTAGCGTCGATAGTCTTTCGGCATAATCAGACATCGTCTACCCCATCGGGTATGGCAACGTCTCCCTCTTACTTGAAGACAGCATTCGATTAAAAGCATTGCTTGGAAATTCATCAGAAAATGGCATCTGAACTATCGTCAGGCATTTGAAATCCATCGGACATCGTCCCTCATAGTCATATGAGTACAGAACCATTTAAGTGATCATACGAGCACATTAACCGCTTAAGCCAACTTTTATCTTTCAATTTAGCCGATGCAATAATCTCACATGTTATACACTACATAAAAATGCCATACAATAATCTCACATAATCACCCATTAATTATTTATCCACCAAATAATCATCATCCCACACAATATCACATCATGGGTTACTTATCAACATAACTGATCACTTTTCAAAATAAGCTATCACATGCACTTATCACTTTTTGAAATAAGTCATCATAAGCACTTATCACTTTTCAAGATAATTTATCACCAGGACTTATCACTTATCAAGACAAGTTTATCACCATTACTCATCACTTCTCAAGATAGGCTATCACAATTACTTATCACTTACCAAGATAAACTATCGCCATTAATTATCACTTATCAAGATAAGCTATCGTCAGTACTTATCACTTATCAGCTGTCACCTAATCCATCCATCTCTCAATCTAATCATCATTAACATTAATCCTAACTCTAATCCCAAGCGTAACTCCCATCCTATTCAAGGTTTAGAAAGTCACTCACAAGATTGGCTTCTAAGCTTTGACAGCCCACGGCGGCGGCGAAGATTAGGGGTGTGCAACCGGATCGGGTATACCTGGTTCCCGGACCGGTCCATCCGGAAAATAGGGTCTAGAATCGGTTCTCGTTGAAATCGGTCACGATTGGGGATGGCATCACATCATGACAGCAAATGGTGAGTTGGGCATGAGGATGATCATGAGCAAGAAGTGGACGGTGGTAAGGGTGGCATGGCAATGGCAACAGCGGGTGGTAGTGGACAGTGGTGATGACTGACTCAGAGATGGCTTGAGAGAGAGAGAGAGAGAGAGAGAGAGAGAGAGAGGTTTGGCCAAAAGGGAGGGAGAGAGAGAAATGAGTAAGAGAATGAGGGCTTCTCTTCTAAGTTTCCTTTAAGCATTAATAAACTTAGTACCAAATCCCCTAAATCACTCTTGGCTATGTCTTTGAATGGCCACCAATTGCTCTTGAAATCATCCTATTCAATCTTCATTTAATGCAAGATTTCAAGCATGTGTTATAATTGGAAATGAACTAAGAAATCCAACTAAGTTAGCTTCTTCCCTTTCCATTCTTCAATTGGGTGCTTGTCCCCCTTTGGAAGACAACAATTTTGTTTCATTAGGCCAACAAGCTTCTAGAAGGGGTAATTTAGGGATTTAATTAAACTATAGTATAACATGCTATTCATGCACATGGATAAATTAATGTACAAGCTTCCAAAGGACTAAGTGTGGCTTAATTGGCCTTGATGGGTCCACTGGCTGCCCATGATGGGCATGAGGCCCATTGGGCTTGTTCGTGGCTTGGGCCCTCGTGGCTCTTTGTTCATGGCTTGTTTCCACTTTTTCGAAAATTCACGGTTGCTGATAAAAAATTGAGTTTTTATCCTAAGATGACCATCTCTTGCTTTTCCATGATTTGTCAACCATCGTAATTTTATTCCTTAGATAGAGATCGAATTGAGGATGTCACATCATATTAAAATTTTAATCATAAATGCCAAGTACTTATTTTGGCCGAAATTTCTTATTGGAGACATTTAAGTTATTATTTTTCTTTAATTTGGCATTTAAGTGATCCAGTGAAAACTTTTGGCACTAAAGTAAGTATCATACACAATTTTTGACACTTCTAATATCCTTCTACCAATAAAAGCTAGTAGAAGATCAGTAACAAGATAAATTGAAATTGGAACAAAGAAAAGATATCCTAGAATTTATTTGAATTTTGAGAAATTTATTGAATGAGGAAAAACTAATGACAGAGCATTAAAGATCCATTTATACTGGAGTCGCCAGCGTATGACAATCTCGTCCCTTGATCTCATTTAATAACTTCTAATTTTTATCACTATTACAAATCACTTGATTGATGCACGACCATTGATTAAACTAATGGCATAATATAAGACTTAGTGAAATACAAACTAAGGGAATGTTAGTTTGAAGGATATTTCAAAAATATTGCTTTCCCACTTTCTATAGTTTCGATATGGGAAACTAATCAATTTATGGAAAACAATTTCCATGGATTAAAAATAACAATCTCAGATTGTGAGAAAACGGCTTCCTCTTTTAACAAGAAGGAAACCACATTTACTAAACCACCAAATAAATGAAAACTAATAATTTTCCATGCTTGGCAAAAAAACTAAAAAAAAAAAATGCTTCAATGTTGGCATAATGAAAATTGTTCATTCTAACTTCTATAACATGTAACTATCAATTTTTTCTTTAACATCATGTTTCTTCCCTAGGTAGTTTATTGCAGTGTGTCCAAATTGTTCCTCATTATCTTTGTTCTCTACTTGAAATACTTGCTTTTGTTTTATATGATGCTAAACCACAGATTTTCTTTGTAGCGTTGCTATTGGGTGAGAAGATGGTGTTGCTCCACCGATTGCTCTGACTTGCTCTAACATTGAAGTAAGTCTTTGACCACAGTCTTTCATTATTCTCTGCGTCTCCTTCTCCTTCTTCTTCTCTACTCCTCCTTCTCCTTCTCCTCCTCTTCTTCTTCTTTTCCTTCTCCTGCTTCTTCTGCTTCTACTTCTTCTTCTGCTTCTCCTTCTTCTCCTTCTTCTCCTTCCGCTTCTTCTTCTCTTCTTCTCCTTCTCCTTTTTCTTCTTCTCCTTCTCCTTCTACTGATTCTCCTTCTCCTTCTGCTGCTTCTTCTCTTCTTCTCCTTCTCATTCTTCTTCTTTTCTGTTTTTCCTCCTCCTCCTCCTCCTCCTCCTCCTCCTCCTCCTCCTCCTGCTGCTGCTGCTGCCGTTTAGAAGTCGAGTTATTCGGTTGCCAATAAAAAGATGTCATTCAAGATGTGTATGATGTTAAAGAGGTGAGGTCCTGGAGAGACTACTTTGATAGTGGACTCTTGATGAAATAGCTACTGAAACTAGCAAGTGAAAGCACTTGGATTGCAGAGGATGAGCTGCAGAAGATTGACACAAAGACATGCTTAGTTCATTCGGATTTTCAACACCGAGCTTGATTGTTTCCATGGGAGAATGAAGCAAGAGCATAATTGAAGTTCTAGTATTTTCTTTTTTTTTCAAGTGTTTTCTTTATTATTAAGTCATTTATTTTGTTGAAAAATGTCAAAGAGCATTCCTAGAGTGCTCGGTAAACCTCACTAAATGTGCTTTGAAAATTTATGATTTATTATTTGAAGTAAGTGAATTTTATTAAAATACATGATTTTTTCATTTTTAAGATATCTTTGAAATGGCTATTATCACTTTTAGTTGGCTTATAGTGCTTTATAGACATTTGTTAGCAAAGACCTATTATGTAATCAGGTCAATAAATGGTCACGTGTCTTTTACTAATCAAGCTTCCATTATTCAATAGTCTCTATTCATGTTTTAATTATTTTGATACCATCTGAAATAGTCGGAGAAATAAAAGAGAGCAAAACTAAAATAAATAAATAAAAAGAAGCCAAATGCAAAGCTAGATTTGAGGAGAATGGAAGCTTGATTAGTTATAGATATCCTATGATTTATAGAAACCAACGTGGCCTATTGAGCTACCAAAAATTATTGACGAAGAGACCTGAAGATCTATTGCTAATCTCAACCATTAGAGCTCATAAAAAATCACATTACTAACTACTCACGAACATTTATTAATTTGATAATATGATGAAGAACCAACTGAAAAAAAGATGACGCCTAAAAAACAATATTATGCTTCTGTATCATTTTCCACTGGTTGGAAATGATCGTGCTCAAATGTCTTTCGACACGAATTTTATTTCTCCAGATCAATTTTTCTTTTTTTCATATTTTGACGTAATTGGAGAATAAAAGACAGTAGAAGAACAATAACAAGGGCTAAAATCGAGTTAAATTGAAACTAGAATAAAGAAAAAAAAATTCTAGAATTATATGAAACCATTCTTCAATACAAATTCTGAATCCATGCGGTCCAACTATGACAATCCGCTTCTGTTGCCACATTCTCTGTCGAAGCTTCGTCCTCCAAGTCTATGTACTTTTGCATCTCACCCAGAGAAGTGGAAATGTGCCTGAAACGTTCACGAATTTCACTTTCCCAGCTTCATCCAGGGTTTTCAACCGTATCCAGTCTCTGCTGTAAAGCAATGGTGATTAACTTTGCTTCCATCTTATCTTTTCATATAATACTTTGAACCTGACTCTGAACCTGCTCAAATTAGTCTGCTAATGGGACTGGATTGCCTTCACTGTAGGCCTTGATTAATTACCCGCACCATCCCGACAAACTGGGAATCAGGCTGTAACTGACGCTATCCTGCGTGGCTTTGATCTGCCATCACTCAAATAGTGTCCTCAGTTCGAAAGTCCTCAGTTATGCTCAGGTCGTGAGCAAAATCCACACCCTAAAGCCCTCTGTGCTTTCACGTACAGCTTCTGTGGTTTCTTCGAACTAGTTCTTGATACATCCGGCTTCTCCTGGGCTTTTGGCCTACCATGTGGGCTCATCTTCAAAAACTGAAGCAGATTGAACACTGGTTTTATACGCCAATGCTTGCCTATCATTGGACTAATGATTTGGTTCACACACTTTTAAATGCTAACCTTTATTGTGACAACCCAACATGTTTGAATCATGTCCATCGCATGCAATTGTAGAAAGGCGACATGCGCACAAGAAACACTGATCAACTCCCACCTTCTGACAGAGTGATTATATTCTTCCAAGCGCATGATATATTGCTCCCTCCCACAATGCCATTCAAGTTGATGACTTGGCTTTTTATTTGCTCCATTGTTTTTTCACCATCTGGAAATGTCTTCAACAAACCCTCTCATCAGTTCTCTTATGTACTGCATTCTCTTCATCAAGTATATCAAAAAATTCAAGTATCTATAAAGATAAGAAATTAAAGATGGTATCGGTTAGAATCATGAGTATATCAAGTAAAATCCAGCCATAACCATCTGACCTGTCATAGCTCACATCTTGACTTAGCCAGGCCATCAATATAAAGTATGTAACCTTTATAAGTTGGAGAACTAAATAGATATTCTAAATACGACCCACAACAAACAACAAAGCTTTTACGCACTAGGTGGGGTCAGCCAACGTGATATTCTAAATGCAGATTATAGGATGCAAAATTTACTTTCTTTCCTATGTTTAGATGAGCCATTATAAAAACATGGACGTGATTCTCAATATGATCAAATATTACAGCAAAAATAGAAAGTTATCATGAACAAGACTATGACTACAATGGTAATGGTGACAATTTATCATCTCCACTTATGTTGAACTGCAGGTGAGGAAATATCATTATTCCTCATGGTGTCAATCAAGATCCAACATCTAGATCAACAATGTGTATGTGTGCATGTGTGTGTGTAAGAACATGTATTATGTGTAAAAACCAGCTTCTAATCCAGATAGATGTGCTTGTCTGAGATTATGCAATATTAAGGCCCCCTCACTAAGGTGCTTACCTTCTTTTTGATCAAAACACGCCTCCTAGCAACAATACCATAATTTCTGGTCAATAAACTCTAAGAATATGCAATGACCAAAATGGCTGCACTTCAATGAGCGTAATTACTCTGCAGTACCATTCCAACCCCTTATAAAATTGCAGAAAATGGATCAACTACTGCTTGTAAAATTAATATGTAAAGGCATCACATGAGATATTTCATCGTGTACCTCAAGTAAATAGTTATTCATTCCTTTCTTTTGCATGGCAAATGGTCAAGAAAACTTGCAGACAAGTTGATAAAAACAGGTACCACTCACCACAGGGAACTCAGACCCCGCTTCAAGCTTCATCTTTTGTCCATGACTTGAGGGCCTTTAACCAGAGTAAAAGATTTTTGCATGGTGCTCCAGTAATCTGGCAAAGGTGGAATATATATGTTTGACAAATGAGTCCGTAAAGGAAAAATGATGACGTTAAGTAACAATATATCGCCCAGTAGAACCAAAGACCACAGAAGCTTCCATAGGCCTAAAATTCATGATCTTTCGTCTATTACTATGTCCAACAATAATTTAGCAGCAAATACACAACATCAGTACCGTTGGACTGCTATGACTAAGCAACACTGACGATCAAAATTGTGGCACTTATGGAAAAGGCCCTTTCGTTAGGCATGGTGTTTAGAAAAAGCCAATAAAAGGGATCAAATCTCAATATACCCTCAAAATAAATCTGGACAGAAATCAGTAGACAGCATAGCACAGCCTAATTCTGTCCAGATCTGTTAACTGCATTAAAGATTGTTATATTTTGCAGAAAGTATAATTGATGGTTCTCATTGAATAAAAAGACACAAACTATAGCAGTAAGAGCTGCCCTTAGAGTAATCGCAAGGGGAAAGGCAATTGGTTTGTCTGCCTAGTTGGGTACCTTACCTAAGAGAGGAGGGTAAAGAAAGCCACGTTCAATACTTACCTTGACAGACTGACTAATGTAGTTTTATCGCCAAAGCCACTGGAGAGACTCAACCATGAGGAGTGGAAATTCTTTCCACTGTTGAATTTGAGATGAAGTGCCATGTGTAACCCCTTTAATCATTCCACACAGAGCATTGCCATCAACATGGTGCTTGGTCGATGACTTGTCCCCTCATATGCTTAAATAATTGACCCAATGTCGAATGAATAATCTCATAATGGGGGTGCAATCTGTTTCCAGCCAAAAACTCACTCATTCTCCCATCAATCTCAATAATACTGCAACCTGTTTCCTTATTTGCTCCATTTGTACTCATTAACCTCTTAATCTCCTCTGCATCAGTCCATCTCTTCTCTGCTGCATATAGGTTTCTCAACATAATGTAGTTCCCATCATTCTGAGGCTCCATATTTACTGTTCTGCTTATAAGTCTCTCCGCTCTTACCACGTCCTTGAAGTATCCACAAGCAAATAAGAAAGAGCTCAATATTATTGCATTAGGCTCATAGGGCATGCTATCTATTATTATTTCAGCCTCTTCTAAATATCCTGCTCTACCTAATAGATCTACCATACAACCGTAGTGCTCAATCTGAGGGCAAGCCCAAACTCATCCATTGCTTTAAACCACTTCTTCCTTCCTTCACGAAACCAGTGTGATTACATGCAGATAGAACACCAATCATGGTTATATCATTCGGTGGAACCCCATGCTGTTGCATCTCCAGGAATATTTCCAATGCTTCTTTGCCATACCCATTGACTGCAAGCCCATTTATCAAAGCATTCCAAGAAGCTACCTGTCTTTTGTGCAACATATTAAATGCAC
Organism: Eucalyptus grandis; assembly: GCF_016545825.1. Lineage (NCBI taxonomy): Eukaryota > Viridiplantae > Streptophyta > Magnoliopsida > Myrtales > Myrtaceae > Eucalyptus > Eucalyptus grandis. The sequence goes on along the minus strand of NC_052615.1, from coordinate 26,201,052 downwards.
TTTTGGCTTTACTAATCTCACCACATTTAGCAAACATATCCACAAGTGCCGTGCCCACATTGCTTGCTCGGTCAAGCTTCTTTTTCTGTGCAATATGGTAAACCTGATAGCCTAAATCTAGAGCACCCAGATCAGCTATAGCTGGAAGAACGCATACAAGAGTGACTTCATCAGGCTCAACCAATGCAGTTGACTGCATCTCAGAAAACAGTCTCAAAGCTTCATGGGGCTGTTTATTTTGGCAATATCCATTAATTATGACGTTCCAAGAATACAGATTCTTTTCTGGCATGGCATTGAAGAGTGAGCGAGCAGATTTTACGTCACCAACATTGCAATACCCATTAATCATTGTAGTCCAAGAAACCACATTCCTCTCTGGCATTTCATTAAACAAATCCTTGGCTGGGTCCATATCTCCCAACTTAACATAGCCATCAATCATTAAGTTATATGCTGCAGAGTCCTTCTCAGGCATTTCCTCAAACAACTTCATTGCATTCCCCATATCCCCTCTCCTCGCATAACCACCTATCAGAGCTGTCCACGAGACCAGACTCCTCACGCTCATGTCGTCAAACAACATCCTCGCAGCTTCCACGCTCCCCCATTTCGCATACAAATCCACAAACGCCGTGGACACATACAAGTCCGACCAAAACCCCATCTTAACAACATGGCTCTGCACCTGCAGCCCTTCCCAACAGGACGTAGCCAGCGAGCCACACTTCGCCAGCGCGGTGAACGTGAAGTTATCGGGCGAAAAGCCGGTGCTCCTCCGGAGATCACGGTAAAGAACAAGAGCCTCGTCAAACTGGCGCAGACCCACGTGGGCTCTGATCACGGCGTTGCAGAGGAACCCGTCATCTCTGTGGGGACTTTTGTCGAACAGGAGGCGAGCATGGCGTAATCCCGCGAGCGGGTCGGAGACGGAGGCGACGGAGGCGCAGCTGGCGACGAGCTTGGTGAGGAGGTTGACGTTGAGGTCGAGAGCGTGGCGAAGCATGAAGGCGTGGATCTGGAGGAGAGCGGGTCGAGAGTTCCTGGTCCGTTGAAGGAGGTAGAGACATCTCCGTTCCAGGGGAGTCCAGACGACGGATTTCGACTGCTCCATGGACAACTTACTCGCGGACTCGTCGAAGTAAGCATCGACCGACACAAAAAGAACTATCAATTTCGTCTATTTAAGCAAAATTACGTAATCACTGGATTTGCTCTAGTAACCATCCTTCCAGAGTTATATATATGCTTTCCATTTTGCTCATCACAAAGAAAAATATAAGATTGAGAAGGTCAAAGACTGGCCAAGCTAAGATACTCCGAGGATCATCGAGTAAATCTAGAAAGACAGCTTTCTGAAAATTTGGATAAACTCGTGTGGGATGGGGATGATTTAATTTCGAAGTGGATTTTGACTCATACCGCAACGAGGAGGTAGGACAAAATGCGAGAATAAGAATTAGAATAAGAATAGAATAGGGCCAATAAAAAAAATAAAATAAAATTACAGTATAACAAAATAAATGCCTCATTGCAATTTCCTATCAAAATTATTTATCGTATATTTTCCTAAGAAGTAAGTTAAGTATAAATTATGTAGTGAAGGTCATCATTTTGTAATTTCCTTTGATTGTGAATGTTTTCTTGTGAGATGGTAAATTGCTTTTCCACAGTTGGCATTTTTTTTTTTATCATAATTTACTTATTATTGTAGTATTCATCTCATGCAAGAGAGTGGATTACTTCTATGATCTTTAAAAGGAGTAATTTACCTTCAAAGTAGTAACATTTCTTAAGACAAAGTGTGTTATAGGAATTCATCTTACCTTGTAATAAATAAATGGAGTGAGTGCTGATTTTTAATGATTGTAATTGTACTTCAGTTGAAACATAGTATGATCTTTTCAATGGGCTGGGCATCGGCTCAAAGCGCGATATCCCTACTGAGCTTGCATTCTCAGAAAATTACTAACAAAATAATGTTCATAAAATTAGTTTCAACGTTGTAAATTACCTTCTGGTTCGTAAATATTTATAAATGCAAAATTATCTTATATACCGTAAATTAACTTTAAAGTCCATAAATTACTCATAATCGGAATCAATAACAAGCCGAAGCCAGTCATTTTAGCAAACGGGACGTGGACATATATTTTCATACGGGAACCAAGAAGCGTCCGCTTATTCGTTGCAATCATCCCCGACTTTGACTCCAGCCAATTTTTACTTCGATCTCCAGCCACATGATGTCGGCTAAACTTTCACTAAGGGCAAAATTGTCAACCAAATTTTCGGTTTTTCCGCACCTGGAATTACCAAATCTGAAAGCTGAACGTAATTAACCTCTTTTTACCTCTTTATTTATATTTCCCCCCTGAGATTGTTGCACTGCATTAGTCAATTTCAGATTGAACACGGCGGATCTATATTTAGAAAAGTTGCGATGGAAACCTCATGAACCGATTGTAATCCTACTTGGTGATACTTAGTATTATCATGTCATGACGAGTGCGGTGATGATAACTGAAACCATCACTAATCAAGCCCCGATCCGCACAAGCATGTACTTGGCTTAAAGTGAGCAGTCAGTTTGCCTTGGCTCTCATTATTGGTTATTAGGTTAAACGTTGTTATTGTTGGTTACTATTGGATAATGGTTTGTGTTAGCCCTAAGTTATTATTACATTTTTTTAAAAAAAAATTCACTTGCTGCTGTAAGCACATCATTAATTTATTGAACCGTCAGATGTCTACCAACATTCAGTGCTGTTCATATAGCTGCTGTGATTTGTCAGTCAAAGCTACATTTTGTGCTCCAATAGACAGAAAATGCCAGGGGCCATCTTTTAGTGCAGTCGTTGATCACTGAACCTCCAGTAAGGAATAGCTTTGTGACCAAACATACAAATTTATCTCGAGGAGAGAGGATAGTTTCAAGCTCGACTGTAAGGAAGGGAAAAGTTTTCCCGCCAGAGAGGGACATTCCATTACCGTTTTACTTTATCCTTTGACATGTAACTCAATCTTGAATGTAAGTCCAGGTCTCCTATCCCATGGATCAGGAAATACATGCGCTGAAACCTAAATAGATGACCTTAAAGATGAAACTGTTTCATTTTTCATTACACTGAGGTAGTCCTTACACATGCTCTGACAATTTTTCATTACACTGAGGCAGTCCTTACACATACTCTGAATTACTCTTTATTTTTGGCCAAGTAAAAACTATGTGTCTGTGAAGGGGCAACAAGAGTAAGAATAACTGGCTAAAGTGTAGTGAACAGGCACAAACAAGCAGCTCTCAACTGTGTCTAAACACAACACTGTACAAGTCATGATACTATTCCGTAACATTTGTAAGTTAGATGCTCACATCCAAATTTTCAATTATCGCAAAATGCATCTCTAGATCTGGAGGCCTGTCAGCAAAATAAAACTTCTCTGCTACCTGTATTTTGCCTCCGGCCTTCTGAGGTTCAGATTCAAGCAGGTGCAGCAGTCTATCCTTCTCACGGCGAATCCAAATGCGATTATGGTCGCACCATTGCCTAGGAGTTCCATGAAGGACGAATCGCAATGCCTGAGCTCGTTGTACAAACCGTTGGGAGAGTCTGCCAATCACATTTGGATCGGTGATGTATGCGCCAGAGGAATTTAGGCCGACGTCAACGTAATGGATTTCTTGGATGCTGTTCAGAAATCTTTCTTTCGTAGTAGGTAAAATTTGAGTCCCCACCTGAATATCAGGGGCTTCATGACCCAATAGCTCTTGTCCAGCAGAAGATGGATGTCCAGAAGATGAAGGTTCGAAATGGCTGAGCTCAGTCACAAGCTGGTTAAGCACAGTGCCACCTTTGCTAAAACCGAGGAGGACAGTTTTCGGTGGATGTCCTTGCGGTGGTAATAAGCTTGTGGAGACAAGATTCTTTTCCTTGAAAGAACATTCTTCGCCTGAAAAGCCCAACTAATTAGCATGAGAAAACCATCATACCAGAGATGACTTTCGAGTTTCAAAAAGACCAAACACGCGAGATCTTAAATGGCTAAAAGGAGAGGTCATATTCTTAAGTCGCAAAATAAGTACGCTTCTAATTGTCACCTGACTTCATTCCTTCTTGTTTGTTTCCCCAAATACTTGCTTTCCAGGCTATTTTCTTCAAGCATTTTTTCTACTTGGTGCTCACATTCTATCATGCCGTATACATTTCCAAATTCAGGTGTTTACCTGCCTAAAAAGGAAATTTAGTTACAGGCACCATTTCTCAAGATGCTTTATATATCCATCATGTTCCTCATGTGCTCAATCAGCAACAGACCACTCAAGGAAGTAACAGATAATATACTATGACAAAGAGTGAGAGCATGTAGCAGAGAACCCATATCATATGACTCCACGTCCCATACACAGCAGCGATTTTCTCTGCAAATTAGTATTTCTTCCCAATTTCGTGGTACGGTCATCTTCCTTACTTTTGGGTAATTTTACCTTCTCTTATTCTTTTTTGCTGGTGTGATTTTCCAATTTTTCTTTGTAACTTGTAAACCCCCTTGGAATCATGTAAAACCAAACAAAGATCCTAGCAAGCAACTGGATCCTCCCATATCACACTCCCTATGACAAGATTCACAGAAACACACCACATCAAACAAATGCACAAAATTGCTTCAAAAAGCCATCAGCAAACGACACAACTTTTCAGCAGTACGCTCCAAAGAGCACAAGCACCAGGAATGACTTAACCTCCTCAAGGCAATTCGCCAACAGCGAGACGGTCGACGAAGAAGCAGGGAACCCGACGTGGCCATACGATCTCGGCTCCCCATACTTGTTCGCCGAAGGGACGAACTCCTTATAGACGGCAAAGGGCCCGTTGAAGGTGGAAGCCTCGACGACCCACGCGTCGACGGCGCCGCCGAACTTCGAGACCAGAACGTCGGCTATCGCCTGCGGGTCCGACAGCCTCTCCACGACGGGGTTCCCGGTCCCCCCGACTCGATCCCCATTGAAGAAGACGGCATTGGCGGACGGCGCCTGTCCCCATCACGGCGAAAGTGAAACACACCGAGCGAATCAAACAAGAGTGCGACTAAGGTATTGCAGTGGGTTGAGCAGAGAGGCGGGGGCCTACGAGTAGGGCTTCGGAAGACGGCGAGAGGCGGAGAGATACGGCGACTCGGCAGCGAGCGGCGCCCTTGGCGTGGATCGGGACCTTCAGAGTAGCGCTCCATCGATCCATCAGCGCCGGAAAACCCTGGCGTCAAAGCTATTCTATCAACATAAGCTTTTTGTGATGTAGAAATTCCCAATTGGACTCTCTCCCAAAAAATAAAATAAAAAATACATGATCAATTACTTTCTGTTGATCAAACAAAATTGCAACATGTTTTTTTTTTTTCTTCCAATTTTGCCTTAACCAATTTCTGCATTTTTGGAACGAGAAATCGATCCTTTTTTCAGATGCACTCCCCAAAAATTAAATGGGTCAATATAGTAGTTACATCAATACAATTCGGAAAAATCCATGAAAAATCCTAAACCATGCCATTTAGAACATGCTTATCTTAAATTTTCTGATGCACCTAAAAAACTTTTGAATCAGAATACTTGAAACATATCTACCCTATGACTACTGGTGGAGTTAAAATCAAAATTATTCTGTTAAAATTTCTTGTTTTGTCCTCGAAATTGTCTTTTCTCATACAGTACTTTGTGGGAATAAGTAATTCTAAAATTGCCCTAAATTTCTTAAATTTTTTCAAGCTAGTCCCTAACAAAACTTCTTTTTATTATTGCATTAGAATTGTTTCAGATGGAGGATACCAATCTTAGATCTAGTGAAAGAAGGAAGCATTGTTTATCTCGTGTGGTATTGGAAGAGATGAAACTATCGAACGAATATACTCATCATTGTAACATTTTGAGTGCTTTGTGTTGAGTCTCCTACATTATTTTCTGTTTGTCTAGATGTCCATTGCTTTGTGCAGATTTCTACTGAGCATACATAATCACTAATTTACTTTTATCCTGAAAATCTTTTGTGTTTTGTTGTCTTTTGTTGACACTCCTAGTAGTATCATTACTATTTTCCTTTGATCCTCTAAAGGGAACCTCTTCACGAATTGATTGTACTTTATGCAATGGGACTCGTGTAGAACTTGTTGGTGTTGAGTATCCGAGGCATTAATAAAAAAATATTGGAAATATATTAGATAACATGAAAATAACAATAATTGTTGGAAATACATAAAAAAGATTAAAAAAATAAAATCAAAAATCTAAGTCGCGCAATCACTATTTTTAAGGATAATTCCACTCCTCGGAGTATAAAACTCAATGAGTAAAACTTTAGCGGCTATTCTTCTAAAATACAACAGACCTTATTTTTATTTTGCACTGAATAATAGAAAAAAAAAAAACACAACAATGTCTTGTGTACGACCAAACAAAAAGAAAATGAAAGATATGGAAACAAAGTGTGCCTTCAAATATTATGGTTTGAAGTTTAATTTATATTTAAATAAGAGAAAGAGAAAGCCATTAGGAAATTGTCATAAATCACTTGTCAATTAAAAGGATGACTATTATAAAATAATAAAGAGTTTATGAAGAAATAAATCAAAAGTTATAAAGTCATTAGGCGACCGTTATATGGCTATTAGAATGCCATTATATGGCCGTTGGAAAGCTATTATACGGCCATTGCAAAACTATTACAAAAATGATGACTTTCATGATAGTCATAATTTCTAATAAATATTAAAATTGCTGAAATATCCAACAAAAACTTCCCTGAGGTCTCTCCTAATGATCCAACTATGTCCTCAGATAGCTTATATTTTATAGGATTTTTTGAAATGGAGGGAAAAAAGGGTAAATATTTGGAAAACTAGGTCCTTATGTGAGAAATGTTGTCGGTGGCAATTCCATTCGTATTTGATTCTATAACGAGCAAAAAGGCAATAAAAAGTTAGTTTTTCACCAAGCTCTAATGCCACGGCGCGAATAAAACAATGGTACCGGTTAGGTTTTTTTTTCATGCACGTTTTAAAGTTAAAGGTGAACGTACTAAGGTGATATATTTTATTTTATTTTGGTCTAATATGATAGTTACTTTCATTCATAAAAGATGAGAATTACAAGAAAACGATAGATAAGTTTTCGAACATAAAATTTCCGAAAGAGTTGAAGGAGGAAAGGACTTCCAATTTTGAGGGAGCGATTTAGTCCTGTGCGCCTTCGCAAGCCAATCTACAGCTTTATTGGCTTCCCAAGAGCAATGGGCCAGCTTCGTCGTAACTGAATGGGCTAAAATTCCTTTGCACTGCTCGATTATGGTCTTCACGTTCCAAGGAATTTCAGCCCAGCCCATGATGCTTTGCTCTACGGTCAAGCTGTCTGTCTCGCACTCCACATTTTCCTTTTGTACTTTTCTAGTTCCATCTGCTCCCACGTGCAGTTCCTTTCTGAACTTCAGAAACTCCAACCCGTGCAAGACCGCTAGGGCTTAGGCTTGATCATGGGATGAAGCTTGGACTTCTTGCACGAAGCCGTCGATTACTTGTCCGGCCTAATCTCGCAGGATTCCGGTTACTGATCCAACGTGTTCTCCTTGTACCCATGAGGCATCGACATTTAATTTCATCGACCCTCTCTCTAGCGGTCTCCATCTTCTCGGTGAGTTCAGATTTGTGGGTTTCTTTGCCTCCTTTTTCTTCTACCATTTGCTAAAGTTTTGGAGATGTACTTGCGCTAGATCAACTATGGTGTTCGGATCCAGGGGCTTAGTTTTGAAGATGAAGTGGTTTCGAGCTTTCCATACAAACCAGAGCATCGTCACCGCCAGCTCATTCTCGGGTAATTCCTTTCTCCCTTCAAATCTCTCCATCAGCTATTTATCAAACCTGGATATGATGTTGGGTTTACAGTTTAGATTGATTCGTGGATCTGCCCATATATATTTTGTCCATTTGCAGAGTAAGAACAAGTGCTCGGTGGTCTCTGGATGGGTGTTGCAGAGCAGACAAATCGGGTTAGGTAACACCTTTCGTTTATATAGGTTCTCTCTTGTTGGTATAGCATTTTGACAAATGCTCCAAATAAATATTCGCATTTTCGGGGGGATAGATAAATTCCAGAGCTTCGTCCACAATGTTTGAGAAGGCTGGAAAGAACTTGATGCTCTGTGTAGTTTTGTTTATGTAGTCCGATCACAAACTTTGTTATAGCTGCTCTTAATTGTGTATATTCTTGATCCGTTGCCTTTATATACTAGAGTATCTGCCTTTTGGGTTGGTTTATTGGGATAGAAATAATTTCATTTGCTAGACGGTCTTCGAAAAGGTTCTAAACCTCTGTTTCTTTCCATCCCCTGCTTTCTTCATTAATGAGTTTAGCCACCATTATAGGGTCATCTTTATTTGCCGGACTGCCTATCACTCCAGATGTCAGCAATTTATCCTCTCGTATTCAGATTAGCTTTCCATCACCCACCTTTCATTCTACCTCCTCTTCGATGGCCTCTCTCCCCACCAGAATGCTTTGCCAACCCCATGATGGACGTTGCCCTTTTCTTGCCTTCCACAGATCTCCATTTGGGAAGTAAGCACCTTTCAGAATTCTGCTCCATAAAGCTGAGGGGAATTAAGATAACCTCCAAGCTTGCTTTCTCAGCATTGCTTTGTTGAACTTTGTCAAATCTTTGAATCCAAGCCCCCCTTCATCCTTGTTTTTAGTACTTCCCACTTCTTCCAATGCAATCCTCTCCTTGTATCATTTTGTTTCCACCAAAGGGATGTGATTCTTCTTTCAATTGCTTTACATATCGAGATGGATATTTTAAAGATCGACATTGCATATTGAAGAAGGCCTTGTACTACACTTTTTATCAGCATTTCTTTACTTGCTTTGGATAGTATCTTCTCTTTCTAGCCCTCCAACTTCATGTTTACTCTAGCTAGGATCCAGGTGAACATTTCTTTTTTTTACTGGCCCCAATCCGTCAGAATGCTGAGATATTTCCCCGTCTTGTCTATGATCGGAACTTTGAGTTCTTGCGCCATATTCCCCTTTAGATTCGGAGGGTAGCCTCTACTAAAACATACTCCTGATTTGTTAGATATATTACTTGGCCTGTTACAAAACAATACTAGTTTAAAACAGCTGCTAGGTTTTGACATTTTGAAATAGTCCTATCCAAGAAAAAGATAGCATCATCGGCAAAGAGTAGATGTGATAGGGTAGAGCAATGTGTATTCAAAGTTATCCCTTTAAGACTCCCATCTTCCATAGCTTTATGCATTAACCATGATAGGACGTTTGACACTAGAATGAAAAGATAAGGTGAGAGAGGATCGCCTTGCTTGAGTCCCCTTGATGATGTGAAGTATTGCATAATCTCCCCATTTACCTTCATACTAAAAGTTACTGTTGAGACACATTGCATTATCAGCTCTACCCACCTTATGCAAAATCCCATTTTCAGCAAGCATTCTCTCAAAAAATCCCACTCAACTCTGTCATAAGCCTTTTGCATACCTAGTTTTAGAATGGCTTAAAACTTCGTTTATCTCTTCTTTATTCTAAACTGATAGATAACTTCCTGAACTATCAATATATTGTCTTGAATTTGCTGGCCTTGTACAAAGGTGCTTTGTTAAGAAGTAATGAGTTTTGGGAGTCACATCTTCAGCCTATTTGCCAACACTTTTACTATGATTTTGTAGCTGAAATTACATAGGCTAATAGGTCTAAATTGGCTTATACTTTTTGGATTTTTGACTTTTAGTATTAGAGAGATATGCGTTTGGTTAAGGGTAGGGTCAAGAATACCTATTTCAATGAAGTGCTATACTAGCTAAAAAACTTCATGCTTTAAGTCCTCCCAATAATGCTGGTAAAATTGCCCATTTAAACCGTCGGGACCTGGAGCTTTGAGTGAACCCAGTTGGAAGGCCGCTTCTTCCACTTCTTCAATTGTCACATTTGCCATCAGTTGTGTGTTAATTGCCTCATTTACTGGGTTATGACACTGATCTAGAACTGGCTGGAAATTCCTCGAACCCATAGATTCATAAAGTGTTTGATAAAATTCCCCAATATGTTGCTTGAGAATGTTCAGCACCCTACACCAAGTTTCTTCGTCCATCTTCAATATCATGATTCTGTTTCTCTGCCTTCTTTGCACTATAGTGGCATGGAAATACTTTGTGTTTTTATCTTCCCATTGAAGCCAGTTTATACGCGCCCTAAGCCCCCATATTTTTCCTCCTGTCTCCATAATTTTTCGATTTGATCAACAACCTGCTGATGTTCCTCCTTGCTGAAACTTCCTGGAGATCTATTAGTAATTTCTGTTAGTGTCATCTTCAGCTCTTTTATGCGAATGGCAGCATTGGGGAACTTGTTTTTACTCCAGTTGCTAGTTCTTTAGAGACATCTTGGACTTTTTCTAAGAAGCTGTTTTCATTTAAGAAATTTCCATTACATGTTCGCTTTATGATCTCCCTGCATCCTAGATCTTCTAGCCAATAAGGGCGCGTTTGGTTGTGTTTCTGTTTAAAAATTGTTCCAGGGAACAGAAATAGAAAAAGTATTTACATTAGGGAACAATTTTTGAACAAAATACGCGTTTGGTAAACTTGTTCCGGGAATAAAAAATAAACGAAACATGTTTGGTAAATTTGGATAATTTTTTTATTTCTTTTATTTTTTCTATTTTTTTCTTATTTTCCTTTTTTTCTTTTTCATTTTTTTCTTCTTTTGGCCGGTCGCCGGCCGGCGAGGCCGAGCTCGCCCGGCGGGGGCGGCGCGGCCTCGCCCGGGCCACCGCCCGCAAGGCCGAGGCTCGCCGGCCGGCCCAGGCGAGCTCGGCCTCGCCGGCTGGGCGAGCTCGAGGCCGGATCAGGCGGATCGAGCTCGCCCGGGCCGGCGCGAGGTCGGCCTCGCCTTGATCCGGCGAGGCCGAGCTCGCCCGGCGGCGGGCGGCGCGGCCTCGCCGGGCCACCGCCCGGGTGAGGCCGAGGCTCGCCGGCCGGCGGGCGAGCTCGGCCTCGCCGGATCTGGCGAGATCGAGCTCGCCCGGGCCGGCGCGAGGTCGGCCTCGCCATGGCTGGGCGAGCTCGAGCTCGCCCGGATCCGGCGAGCCGACCTCGCCCGTGGCCGGCGAGCCTCGGCCTCGCCCAGCCATGGCGAGGCCGACCCTCGCCCAGCTACGGCGAGCCTCGGCCTCGCCGGGACGGCGAGCGTCGGCCTCGCCGGGGCCGCGAGCCTCGCCGTGGGCGGGCGAGGCCGCCGGCCCTCGTCGGCCGGTCGCCGGCCATGGCCGAGGCCGGCGACCGGCAAAAGAAAGAAGAACAAAAAATAAGAGAAAAAAAAAAAAAAGTGTTTCGATTTGTGTTCGAAACGAGAAACACAAAATTTGTGTTTCTCGTTTGTTTCTTTTTGTTCACGGGAACAAAAGAACAAAAAAGAAACGAACGCGCGTCCAAACGCGTTTGTTTCTTTTTGTTCCGAACAAAAAACAGAAAAATTGTTTAAAAACAAAAAAAAGAATACAACCAAACGGGGCCTAAGCTTCAAACTAGAATTCTTTTTTTCTTTTCTTACTTTCGGGGTGCAAAACAAAAAGAAGCGGGCTGTGATTTGAGCCGACGGTGGTAGAGCTTGAACTTCAGCATTTGGGAAGGTCACCCGCCAATCTATGGTACATAGAGCTCGATCTAATCTTTTTTTAATCAGTTCCTCTCCTACTCTGTTGTTTGCCCAAGTATAGGCGCAACCTTTACTGTCAATATCCATTAGGGAACAGTCATTTAAGAGCTCACGAAAGGCTACTATATGGTAGTGGTCAGCTTCCCTCTTTCCTACCTTCTCCCAAGCATATAAAATTTCGTTAAAATCCCCCATATAAATCCATGGAAGTAGGTGTTGCGATGGGGTGAGTGATCGAACAAAATATAGATAGAAAAAGAAAATAAATCGAACACCAGATTTACGTGGTTTAGTCATAAAGACCTACGTCCACGGGGAGAGCAGCAGCGAATTTCACTATAAATCAAGCGATACAAGGAGATTACACACTCGAGTCACTCAAACACTCTCTTGGTGTTTTCCAAGCCCTAATTTAACACCCAACTCACGACACAAAATTACTGCGCGTTCAAGCTCAAAACAATACACTCTATATTTCTTCAAAGCTTTGCGCGGAATCTGGCTCGGCGGACGTGCGGCTTCAAGCTCGCTTCTTCTGCGTAGGGTTTGAGCGGCAGACGTACGTTCAACGGCTCCCTCTTATCTTCGGCTTGTACGTGTAGCAGCCCAGCAAACCTCTCTGATTCGGCGTCCCTTTTATATGTGTGTGTGTGCCCAAGGTCAAAGTTTGACCTTGGGCCCCACCTTCCTTTTGGTTCCATGAAGCCCACGCTGCTTCCTTCGTCTTTTTTTCCTTCCTTTGTTTTATCTTGCTGACTTCAGCCTAAAATATATTTACGTATATTTGAATAAATCCAAGTCCAAGTTAACATTTGGACTTTCCTATTTTAGGCCAATTCTAAATATCCGCAAAATTTCCAATTCGGAATATTTGGAATTTCGCATTGGGCTCAAACTCGATACATATTTTAACAATCTCCACCTTGGCTCGATGTTTGAGCCAAGTTGCAATCGCTTCGCAAAAAATTCAAATTCTGTTGCTACTCTTCCATAGCCTCCAATGGGCTCAACCGCCACAGATATTATCCAAGTCCAAGCCTCGCTTGAACTTCGCCATAACTGAGGACCTCATCAGAATACCAACTCCACATGCACCTTTAACTGCTCCACAAAGATTTTTCGACGCAATCTCCTTAACCGCAGATAAAGCAAAGTTATTGTTGCATCCATATCTATCAGGAGATCGAATATGTACTTTGTTAATTTCAGCAGTTACAACAACCATTGGTTTTATAGGCTCTACCTCGCTATGAGCACCACTTGTGTCGATTACTTTGCTAGTACTCGTACTCGCTGCCTCAGGAGTTTCTGGTCGTAACTTCACCTCAAGCTAAACACTGTCCAGATCCGGATTAACACTGCCACAAACACTCCTAGCCAGAAGTATTGGAGACTCATTAAGGGTAACTTCTCTGCTGTTAACAAGTGAATTTATATCCGGGCACCACAACTGATTGTCCCACTCACCTTGTGCATAGCCATGGAATATGCATCTTGCCATCCCATCGAGCTTACCATCACTCACTCGAAAATAACACGGGCTACCAAATATTCTAATAATAGAATAATCAGCAACGTTACTTGACCACACTTCTTCTTCAGGAGTTCGCCATTCAATAGCAGTTGATGGGGATCTATTCACCAGGTAACTTACCGTACTTAGCACATAATCTAGGATTCTCCTAGTAATACCAGCACTAGAGATAATTTTTCAGGTCGTCTCTAGTAATGTTTTGCTCATCAATTTTACAAATTGTTGTGATTTACTAGCACTAGTGCGGTGTTTCACTAAAAGAGAATTTATTTGCCAGCTCCGAGTAGAACTCCATGCTATTGTCAGTCCGTATATGCTTGATCGACTTACCAGTCTCCCTCTCGTTCAAAGCTCTTAACTGCGTGATCCTGACACCAGCATCAAACTTGTGCCTTGGCACAAACACCTAGGTCTTCCTTGAGCAGTCAAAAGACTTTCCAACAGATGCATTCGACGTCTCCGGGGCGAAACCTGTCATTGTCTCACCTTGAAGTTTATATAGGCCATCGTGCTTGATTCCTTTCATTATCACTATGACACCTCGAACAACCTTCAGAACTCCACATTTTGAAGAATACCTACAACTAGCTGAATCTAGGGCACCCAAGGAAATTAAGTTCTTTTTCAATTCTGGAACATGCCTCACTCCAGTCAATGTCCTCACGATACCATCATGCATTTTGATTTTAACATCACCGACACCCACAACATCGCACTCAGCGTTGTTCCCTAACTGAACTTTACCACTACCCGTGCACTGATAAGTGATAAATCAGTTTCTATTTGGTGTGACATGAAAAGAACAACTAGAATCCATAATCCATCCATCAAGTGATGAATCATTAGTGACAGACAAGACATAATCGGCACTATTTGCTACAGCTGCAACATTATCTGCAAAATCAACTATAATTTCCTTACCCTTCTCATTCTTTAACTTAAGGCAATCCCTTCTAAGATGCCCTCTCTTGCCACAACTCCAACATACAACATTAGCAGTCCTAGATTGACTACGTCTATTCATATTAGTACTACCATTACCCACACGTGTTTTAGATCTTCTTCTATTTTCACCTACTAAAGCAGCAAATACAGGTTCACTAGATTCTCTTCTACAAATATTCTCACTCAGAATTAAATCTCGAACCCTATCAAACCTCAAACTTGTTGACCCAGAGAAATTACTAACAGCAGTAATAATAGTATTCCAACTATTAGGCAATGAGGATAATAGAATCAAAGCACGTACCTCATCTTCAAAATCAATCTCAACTGAACTCAATTGACTAACAATCACATTGAATTCATTGATATGATTTGCAACTGACGCACCTTCTCTCATCTTCAAATTAAATAGACGTCGCATTAAACAGACCTTGTTGATCGTAGAGGGCTTCTCGTACATATCCGACAAGGCTTGCATCAAATCAGCAGTGGTCTTCTCCTTCAAGATGTTAAACGCAACGTTACGAGCCAACGTTATCCGAATAACACCCATAGTTCATCTATCCAGCAAATCCCAATCAGTTTGCTTCATCGTCTCTGGTTTCTCCCCAGATAAAGGCAAGTGCAGATTCATCTGGTAAAGATAATCTTTAATCTATATCTTCCAGAAACTAAAATCCTTCTCATCAAATCTGTCGATTCTCATCTTTACTTTTTCTGTCGCCATTGATTCGCTTCAACTTAGCCAAATCTAGCTCTAATACCACTTGTTGTGATGGGGCGAGTGATCGAACAAAATATAGACAGAAAAAGAAAATAAATCGGACACCAGATTTACATGATTCAGTCGTAAAGACCTACGTCCACGGGGAGAGCAGCAGAGAATTTCACTATAGATCAAGCGATACAAGGAGATTACACACTTGAGTCACTCAAACACTCTCTTGGTTTTTTCCAAGCCCTAATTTAACCCCAAACCCAACTCACGGCATAAAATTACCGCGCTTTCAAGCTCAAAACAATACACTCTATATTTCTTCAAAGCTTCGCGTGGAATCTGGCTCGGCGAACGTGCGGCTTCAAGCTCGCTTCTTCTGCGTAGGGTTTGAGCGGCAGACATACGTTCAACGGCTCCCTCTTATATTCGGCTTGTACGTGCAGCAGCCAAGCAAACCTCTCTAATTCGGCGTCCCTTTTATATGTGTGTGTGTGCCCAAGGTCAAAAGTTTGACCTTGGGCCCCACCTTTCCTTTTTGGTTCCACGAAGCCCACGCTACTTCCTTCGTCTTTTTTTCCTTCATTTGTTTTATCTTGCTGACTTCAGCCTAAAATATATTTACATATATTTGAATAAATCCAAGTCCAAGTTAACATTTGGACTTTCCTATTTTAGGCCAATTCTGAATATCCGCAAAATTTCCAATTCGGAATATTTGGAATTTCGCATTTGGCTTAAACTCAAGACATATTTTAACAATAGGTTTTGTGACTGTATATCCCACAATTTTTGCCATAAGAGTAGTCTCTCCCCATAATTCGTAGGAGCATAGAGGAAAGTTATTCGCATGTGATAGCCACTAATCGGGTCATGGCATTCCACATCAATGAAAGCTTTGGTACTGGAAATCACTTTTAAATCCACCTCTTCACTCCACATAAGTGCTAGTCCTCCTGCAATGCCTTCTAGAATTTCTAGAAATTTATTTGGGAACTTTAGGCGTCTTATGACACCCTCAACCATCGTCTCCTTGTTCTTAGTCTCCATTAAGAAGACCATGTTAGGCCTTTCGAGAGCTACTAAAGCTCTCAGCTCTTAGAACGTCAGGGGGTTGCCTAGCCCCTGATAGTTCCAGCTAATGATTTTCATGACGTCTTCGGTGGCTTATTAGGGCTAGCCACTAAAGCCCAATCGTTTCCTTCCTTTACTACCTGAACAGGGGTCTCCAACAGCTCCATATCATCGATGATCAGAAGGGCAGTGTCTACTGATCTTTTTTGTTTTTTTGGCTCTCTAGGTCTTCAAACATTTCTTGCTGTTGCTTTCCTCATTCAAAGACTTGATTTGGGAAGATCAATGCACATAATCTATCTCCCCTTATCTTTTTTGCCTGGATTCGAAGCCGATTCTTCCATTGTTTTATTAGAAGAATAACATTCTGCCCTTTTTCTTGTTGCGAGTATTAGTTGCTCGTATCTCATATTCATTTCTAACATCTCTTTCCATGCCATCTTTTGTTACAGGTGTTTCAGGAACTACTTCTTCAACATTTGAATTTGTTTCTAATTTGCCATAGAAAGCGTCCTAATGAGGACTATGATCTCGTGCTTCTGCCTTTAGCCAATATCTGTACTTTCCTGCCCTATTTTCTGCCCATTTAGTCTGTTCATAGGGAATTTCCTCATAATTTGTGGCGTAATGACCTATTCTCCCTTCTTTACCAAAAAAAAAAAAAAAAAAAAAAAGACCTATTCTCCCACATGAGTAGCAATAATGTGGAAGGCGTTCATACTTAAATTCCACCCATAGCTTCTTATTGCCTATGTCCAATATAGCTCCTGATTTTAAGGGTGAACGCAAATCCAGTTCTACCCTCACCTTTCCTGCTTTGTATGGACCATTTCCTTTAGACTCCATCTGTATTTCTAAGACTCATCCCACTCTTTTAGCCAAATCAGCAAACACTTCCTTTGTAAACCACCTTGGAGGTATCCCACCCATTTGAACCCAAAAAGCACAGCAGGAAAAGTCATAACAGTGTTTTGGGATCTCTGGTTCGCATTGTTTCAGAACTAGAAGGTTGCTTGCAAATGACCATGGACCTGTTTTTATGATTCTCTCTTTGTCCTCCTCAAATTGAAATATGAAAGAGAAGAATCCTGGCTCCTTTTGTGAGCAAACAACTGAATCTGTTTTCCATGCCTTCTTCATTGTATTATAAAAGGCTTGGAAATTAACAATAGATTGGAGAACAACTTACCAAATAGGGTGTGACTACATTCCTTCCTTTTATTAGGAGGAATTTCTGTTTTGATTTCTACAACATCACTTTCTGACCAGAGATAGCCTAAGCTTTTACAAAATGCTACTAATCGCAAGTCAGTCTCGTTCTCACCTTCCATTTCTCCGTTTTACAGGGTTTCTTCTTGTGGTTGTTGCTCTTTGCCTACACAGAACAAAATCTGGGTCGCTGCTCTTTGCCCACTCAGAACAGAATCTGGGTCACTGCTCTTTGCCTACTCAGAACAAAATCTGGGTACCGACGTAGGAAGCTTTCTGTGGGGGCTTTCGCAGAAGAGTAGGGTAATGGTTGCAGTGGACGGCTTTACTATAAGTTCTTATATCTTTGGGGATTTTAGGTAATGGCTTGAGGTTAGATTGAAGGGAGCTCTGTGAAAATGGGTATGGGATTTCTGAAAATGGCTAAGCGATCAAATGTGAGGAGAAACTTGAAGAATACATTGCAGTGGAAAGGGTAGAAGGTCAAGCTAAGAAGATTCGTATGTGGAGTTGGGACATTTATGATGGAGAATCTAGGAGGGGAAAGGATTAGGGTTCGAAAAGCTTCTTACTAGATCTGGAATGTACTCGAATCCATCTGGGAGGAGCAGCGAAACCAGAATCATGGAGGTTTTAGGGTTGTATTTGTGCTATCTGCCATTAAAGGGATAGGGAGAAGCTCTGCCCTAAGGAGAGAAATGGACTCTTCCGAGAGAAGTACTAAGGTGATATCAGTTTGGGCTTTTTTGTGTACTTATCCCAAACAATTATCCCCAACTATGTCTCCAACTCTTAGGTTTTCCACTCAAGTATCCATTTGGCACATATGAGAGCCTCATTCATCTAGGCATTTTACCAAGCAATTCCATAAGAAACGCATCTGTTTCTATTTCA
Organism: Eucalyptus grandis; assembly: GCF_016545825.1. Lineage (NCBI taxonomy): Eukaryota > Viridiplantae > Streptophyta > Magnoliopsida > Myrtales > Myrtaceae > Eucalyptus > Eucalyptus grandis. The sequence goes on along the minus strand of NC_052615.1, from coordinate 26,182,971 downwards.
CCCAACTGTAAAAAATCCAACTTAAGTAGTAGAACATGTGAGAATGGATGGATAATTGATTCACTAAATCCGACACTGAATCAATCGAGACATTTTCCAAATGCAGACATTACCAACCAAAAAGGAAGAAACAAGGAAGCGGACCAGGCAGAGAAGAAGAGGAGTCAAAAGTTGGACAACCCGCATAACTGAAGCCAACCGCGCAATTGAAGTGGAACGATTTGGTGGGAACCTGAGCCGATCGTTTGAGCGTGTGATACTAAGAAGGTTTTGCTAGAAAGCGGAGCACAAGAAGAGCGGTATTCGTGGAACAGAGCAATCTTTTGGCCTAAACCATCTCCTGCGACGCTTATTTGAGACTGATCACAAAGCTTATTACATCGGATCAGAGCTAATCTAGAAACATGGACATGTACTCATGTACCTGCGACTTGAAGGAGTGGCGCTGACGGTGAATGAAGGCCCGAGTCGCTGTTGCTGCTTCCCTTCTTCTTTCTCTATATGTGTGCATGTCAAAACAGAACCAGAAAAGTTGCGGGTAGGCATAAGTGAAGAAGGCAACTTGAGGTTGTGGCTAGACCCAGCAGAGGCGAGTTCTAGAAAACCCTCGAGAACTAAGGCTCCATTTGTTTAGCAAAACATATAGCGTTTTTGGAAAATATTTGTAGGAGTCATTTTCCAAGAAAATTATCATAATTTTTGTTTTTCGGTTGAAATCTAAAAATAAATTAGAAAATATTTTTCGCTATTCGATAAGGAAAATCTTTTTCTCTATGACCCCTTTTATTCTTTTTTCTATTCTTTTTCCTCTTCTTTCTTTTGCTTTTTATTTTATTTTATTATTTCTTCTTTTTTCTTTTTCCTTTTCTTTTCCTTCTCTTCTTATTCATTGGCCGATCGCCGGTGATAGCGACACCAGTCATAGGTGAGCTAGAGCTTAGCGATAAGCGACAAGGTTAAGCTTGCCTGATGTCGATGAGCTTGAGCCTTGCCAGATCTGGCCATCTAGGCGAGGCTCAAGCCTCGTCAGAGGTCACCAAAGCCTCACCGACGTCTAGCAACCTTCGGTGAGGCTCACACCCCATCCGGCCACCGATCCGATGAACTACACCCCATCTCGGCCACCAAATCCGATGAACTAGGCGAGGCTCGAGCCTTGCTAGAGGCAACTAGAACCTCGTCGATGTGTGGTGACCTCTGGCAAGCCTTGAGCCCTACCTAGTTGGTCGAATCTAACGGGGCTCGAGCTTGCTAGTGTCAAGTGAGCTCGGCCTCCCTTTTATCGAGGTAATGCTCCAACTTGCCCGTGGCTGGTCACGAGCCGACGGCGATCAACGAGGGCTAAGGAAGAAGAAGAAGAAGAAGACTAAAAGGAAAGAAAGAAAAGAAAAGAAAAATTCAATTTTTAAAAATAAAAAAATAAAAAAATGAAAATTAGTTTGGTGAAAGAAAGTGAGGTGGAAGAAGTTATGGGAAATATTTTCCATTTTTGAAAGGTGAAAATATATTTCTCACTTTCAAAGGTGTGTTTTCCAATAGCGGAAAACATTCTTCTTGACTAATTCATTTTTCATGAAATGAATATCGGAAAATTCATAAAACATTTTTCAAAAAGTTATTTTTTGTAAATAAACAGAGTTAATCCTTGATTTTGAACCGACAAAAGCCGGTTGGCTTTCATGTCTAACAAAAAAATGGTTGATATCACAAAAAATCTTAAATTTATACACTTAGTTACAAATTTTCCCTAAAATAATTTTATAAGAACCAAAAATCTCAAATTGTTATATTTGTGACAAATTTACCTTCTATTAATTTTCGTTAAATTAAATTAATACCTAAAAAAAATCACAAACTGGTGAGTAAAATCCTAAATTGATACATCAATCAACCGCTACATGCCATCCAATCAATAATTTGGAGGTAAAATTTAACGAAGGCGATGGAGGATAAATTTAATGTAAACTCATATGTATATGAGTTTAGGGTTTTTGGTGGTTAACAAATTAATTTGAGGTAAATTTGTTACAAGTATACTAGTTTGGGGCTTTTCATAGTATTAAGCAAAAAAAAAAAAAAAATTCTCAATGGATGCTTTTGATCCTTTCTTTTTATTTATTTATTTGGTGCTTGGGGCTTTGGACGCTTGAAAAGGAACGTGTATATATATATATATATATATATATATATATATATATATTTCAAAACAAAAATAATAACTCAATAGAATAGAGTTCATAAAAAAGCAAAAAAAGAAAAAAAAAAAGAAAACATAAAACAATGAGGCACATTTAGGTCGTTACGCGCTTGTTAGATTTTTTACTAACATTTCCATAGGGCGGGAATCAGCCTAAGAAGATCGAGGTCGAACAACATTGCAATTGAATACCATTCTATCCGTGTTAATTTTGAAAGGCTGATTCCTATTTCAATCTTCTTGCTTCGACATTTTCGTAGTTTATGACTGTCGGGGACATATGAAGTACTCTTATGGCATTGGGGTCATAGCATATCGTAATTCTGTTCTTTTATGTTGTAAGTCATTTAAAATTTTCATGATAACGTTTCAATGAATAAGTCTAAAGTCTCAACGGCATAAAATATCTCATGCTGCTATACCGCAGTTTATTTTTGTTGTAAAAATTATGGGCTAGGTTCCTTTTTTTTTTTCCACCCACTTGATCTTAAATTATTGTGGTTCTCGAGAGCTGGGGAAACTTGAAGATAATTATCATGATTTTTTAGGTCCTAACACGTTGTAATTGTGGGCATTTTATCTTAAGTCAATGAAAACCTTCGTAGCCTCTTTTCAACAACCTATTCATAAGAAGTCACAACCCATCCATTTTCGTTGTGCTATAGCTCATTTTGGTCGAAGCACAATAATTTTGGCCTCGGAGATCGATCAATCGCTGTCCAAGCAACGAACCATCAATATCGCTGATTCTTACTTTGGCTGCCCACTTTGAAATTATCGTGGTTCATGACAATTGAGAAAATTTCAAATACTCTCATGGCATTTGAGTTCGTAATGCACGTATCATTCTACTGTAAGTCGCTAAAATTTTTGCAAACTTTTCGATGAACAATTAATAATAAGTTGTGATATATCTTATTTTATCGTATTACAAGTTATTTTTGTCGTCAAACAGTGGATCTGGTCTTAGAGATTAGTTGATCGATGTCCAAGCATCGACCGATCAGTTTATTTTCTCTTTATCTTTCCACCACTTGATTTGAAACTACCATGGCTCATGAGGAAGTTTAAAATACTATCACAATTTTGATGTTGTAACACATCGTAATTGCTATCATTTGTCGTAAATCAGTGAAAAGTTTCTAATGACTTTTCAGTGAGCTAGTCGTAACATTCTCATGGTATTTCAGGACGTAACACATTGTAGTTGCGTTCATTTTGTTGGAAGTCAAGGAAAATTTTCCTAAAGGCTTTTCAATGGACAAGCCGTGAAAGTTGTCCTCGATCAACTGACATGTTTAGACAATTGACCAATCTTGTGAAATAAGCGTGAGACATTTCACGGAAAGATGAAATGTGCTATGACAAATGTATGGTGGTACAGCCGAACATAGCTTGCTCCGGTTAGAATAAAAGGATTTTTCAATCACATGAACATGATATAAAATTAATAAATACGTTGTACCCAAATCAAACGTAGCTATTATTGATCTAACGAGCGAAAATATGTCTTCCCATGAGATGGACGTTCACCACTCTCCTCTATGAAAGCTATGATGGATGTGTACCTTTTTTTTCTCTCTTCAATTTTGCGGAAATAGCGGAAGCCTGATAATGGAATACATTCATTCTCCACTGAAAAGAGATCTTACATAGAGGGAGTGATGAGACTAACCCTAGAGCTACCAAATCTCAACCTTTCACCAAGGTTTAAGATATGAATTCTATATACATAATTGGATGTCAAAAATATATTGCCCTTAATATATTTTACTAAATTAGGCATATATCAACTACTAAATAATAGACCTGATAAGCCAAATAAATGGATTATACAACCTCAAGTCCAATATTCTCCCACTTGGCTAAAGGTTCTACTATTGATCTAATTCATGAGATAACACAACATAATTAAACATATAAAACATCCCTTAAGTAAGGCCATGTCTGACACTTATGCAGGAAAGAATTGGAGCTAGTATCCATGTTCCAATGCCACCGTACCATTCTCCATTTGCCATCCCAGTACAAATATTAAACACAACATTTAATGGGCTAATAGTCATGAACCATAACGTTTCATAATATAAAAATGTTCATGAGGTCCATACATAATCGTTTATTTCAAAAAAAAAAAAAAAAAACTTCAAAGGTGCACATATTATAAGATGCAACAAATGATAAATCCAAATCCATTACATGAGGTGATCACAAAATAAAAATATGTCATGTCCAAAACCATAGTCTAAACTAGAAGCTATTAACCAAACCCATACTAGCATCATGTTCTCGAAAGATATTGGATAGTAGGCCTTTCGTCATGGGATCCGCTAATATGGCTTTCATACTAATATACTAAATAGACACAATTTGATTTTGGACTCTTTCTCTCACAACTAGGTACTTAAGGTCGATGTGTTTGGATGCACCACTTGACTTCTTGTTCTTCAAGAAGAAAACAACAACCTAATTGTCATAATGACTCTTCATTGGTCTTGAAATAGTATCAACTACCTTTAACTCCATAATGAAGTTCTTCAACCATAAACCATGAGAACTCGCCTCATAACATGCTATGAACTCAGCCTCCATAGTGGAAGATGCAGTTAAGGACTACTTTGCACTCTTCCATGAGATAGGTCAACAAGTGAGCATAAAAATGTAACATGATGTGGATTTCTAGGTGTCAATGCACCTAGTATAATCAGAATCAAAATAATCAATAACCTCAAGGCTATTTGTTCTATTGTAGGTAAGCATAAAAACTTTTGCATCCTATAAATGATGCATCACTTTCTTAGCTGCTTTCCAATGACCCATTCCTAGGTTTATTTGGTAATAGCCAAGTATTTCAACAATAGACACTATGTTTGGGTGAATACATAGTTGAGCATACACAAGACTCCCCACATCAGATACATAGAAAATATGCTCCATTTGTCCAAGCTCTAGTTGATTTTTAGGGCATTGCAGTAAGTTGAATTTGTCACCTTTAACAACAGAGGCAACAATGGGAGAACAGTTATGCATGTTGAATCTCTTGAGAATCTTTGCAATATAGGCTCTCTAAGGTAATCCTAAGATCCCTCGAGATATATCATTGTGAATCTCAATGCTTATTACATAAGGGGCTTCACCGAGGTCTTTCACCTCAAAGTCATGTGAAAGGAAAGTCTTGGTCTCATAAAACAAGTCCTTATCACTGCTGACAAGTAGTATATCATCTACATACAATACTAGAATGATTAATTTACTCCCATTGATCTTAAGATATATTCACTGATCCATTGCATTTTCTTTAAAGTCAGAATTACTAATCACATCGTGAAACTTAAGATACCATTGTCTTGAGGCTTGTTTCGAACCATAGATGGACTTTTTCAATTTGCATTTCATGTGTCCCTTGCCATTGACTACAAAACCTTGTGGTTGTGCCATATAGACATCTTCTTGTAAATCTCCATCAAGAAAAGCTGTTTTCATGTCCATTTGATGTAGCTCTAAATCATAATGAGCTACTAAGGCCATGACTATTCTAGAAGAGTCCTTCTTTGACATAGGGGAAGAGTATCATTATAATCCACCCATTCTCTTTGAGTGAAACCTTTTGTGACCAATCTAACTTTATATCTTTCAATATTAACTCTAGGGTCTAGCTTAGTTTTGTAGACCCATTTACAGCCTACAACCTTGGCCCCTTTTAGGCATGTCTACTAAGTCCTAAACATCATTAGTTTTCATTGAGTTCGACTCATCTTTCATAACTTCAAGCCACTAATTTGAATGATCGTTTGTGATGGCTTCATCATAAGATAGGATCAATTCCTTTGCCAACATCATAGTCTAACTCATCTAGTTATACGATGTATTCTTCAGAGGTAGCTGATTTTCTTTCTTGTCCAGACCTTCGAAAAGGTTATTCATCAACAGGAGGGAGAATAGGCTCCATACTTTGAGCTTCTTCATTAGGTACCTCCTTTGGTGGACCATATTTTTCTGGTGAAGGGAATGATATGCTAGACCCTTGAATAATAGGAACCAAAATATGATCACAAGTAGAAACTTGATCTTAGGTTTCCTCAAGGTCTATTGTTCTAGCGGTACCATAATTAGCATTTTCCAAAAGCACCGCATTTCTATTCTCAAAAAATTTATGGTCCTTGGGTTGAGTTTCTTCATTTGTGGGTTATATATTTTTGCCTCAGCCAAACAACCCCATAGATGAAAATATCCCAAACTCGGTTTCCTTTGCGTTCATAGTTCATAAGGTGCCTTAACCACAGATTTACTAGGGACTTGATTAAGGATATGCATGGCTGTTTTGAGAGACTTAACCAAAAGACATTTTGGTAGAGTGCTATGGCAAATCATTCTTCGTACCATATTCATTAGAGTACGATTTTGTCACTCAGCAACACTATTTTGTTGGAGAGTACCTATCATTGTATACTGACCAACTATGCCACATCTCTCTAGAAATAAAACAAAAGCACTAGGATTATGACCTATGTCAGAGAACTTTCCATAATATTTTCCTCCACAGTTAGACCTTACAACTTTAATTTTTAGGTTGAGTTGATTCTTAACTCAGCTTTGTAGATCTTAAACATATTCAGTGTTTCAGATTTATCATAGATGAGATAGACCTAACCATACCATGAGTAGTCGTCGATGAAAGTAATAAAATACTTTTGACCACTAATACCAGTAGAGAAGGTCCACAAAAATCAGTGTGGATGATTTGTAAAAGTCACCCACCCCTTGTGGCACCATGTTTATTGCCCTTTAGGAATTGTCCTTTCATACATTTAATACAAGCGCCAAAGTCAGAAAAATCTAGAGATTGTAGAATTCCATCCTTAATGAAGCATTCCATTTTGCCTAGTGAAATATGACCCAAATGTTCATGCCATAATTTTGAGGAATTTTTATCCTCTGATTTCTATTTCTTGTGACTTTTAGCAATTTCATCATTCACATTCATTGAAACTATTATTCAGTTTATGAAAAATCTAAACACAATTTGTAGAGGTTTTCCTCGAACAAACCATAACCAATAGTCTCACCATAATGAAAAATGGAACAACTTCTATTCTCAAACTTAAACAAATAATCATATATATCAAATTTTGAAACATAAATTAAATTTCTGGTAATACTAGGAACATAAATAGTATCAACTAAATCCAAATTGAAACCACTCTCCAACACCAAACGAAGAGTGCCAATAGCTTCAATTGGAACCTTTTCTCCATTTCCCAAAACAATGTTACGGTCGCCTTTACTTAGATTCTTCCTTGAAAGGAATCCCTCCAATGAATTAGTTATGTGTAGAGTTGCACTAGTATCAAATCCACCATGTACTTAAAGGAGCATCAACAATATAGGACTCATAACAAACATGACTTAATAAAGTATTACCTTTCTTCTTCAGCGACTGTCAAAATTTCAAGCTCTACAAAAATGACACTTAGAACCACTCGCTCCACTCGCTCCTTTTGAACTAGAAGGACTTGCCTTGTCAATCATAAGGTTGGGAGTACCCTTGTTTCCATAATTGTGACCCTTGTCATACATCTTTCCTTTTCCTTTATTTGAAACAAAGGTAATTACATGAGCATTGTCAAGTTGTTCGGATTTTAGCCTCTCTTCTTGTTGGATACACATAGAAATTAGCTCACTTATCTTCCATTTCTCTTTTTGTGTGTTATAATTGATCTTAAAAGGTCCAAACTGTGTAGGAAGAGATGTCATGATGAAGTGAACAAGGAAACCTTCAATTATGCAACAACTTAAGTTGAGTAGCCATGTCATCATTCATTCATATAATGTACTCATGAACACCATTAATTCAATTATACTTGAGGGTAATCATTTTGGAAATAAGAGCAGTAGTCTGTACCTTGGAAGTGCCCTGATATTGCTCCTCAATGTGAGCAAGGTACTTCTTAGCATTAGAAGAGTCAGGAATGGCTCCTCAGATAGTGGTTGTTATGGAACCTTTCATAATCATCAAGAGATATGCGATTAGATTGCTCTCATTTTTCATGAGCAACTTTATGCTCATTTGAGCTTTCAGCTGTGAGTTCAATAGGAGCATCAACTTGTAAGGCATAGTCCAAATTCATGACGCCAAGAATGAGACTTATTTGCTCTTTCCATTTCTTGAAATTTGTACCACTCAATTGTTCAATAGAGAAAAGATAACTTGTAATAGTAGCAAGATTGTATGGTAGAATAGAAAAATTTAATTCATGCACATTATTACCTTCAGGAAATCCACAAAACTAAATAAAATAATTCGATTCATCATCACAATAAACTAAAAATAAATAAACAATTCATTTACATAGAAAGGTAAAATACACAAAACCTTACCAAGGAAATCCAAGAATCATCTATAGCCTTCCGTTGGGCAAACTACAAACACTTTAAATGGATTCTTTCATAATTTACCAACAAATTTCAAAAGGGAATAATTAATCAAATTAGATCACTGTTGGATAAAATTAATTTGACTTGCTATTCACAATTTATTTACTTATTAGATTATCATTATACTCAAAATTAGATATCTTAACTTTCCGTTGGGTCAATTATGAAATCAATCATGAGCATAACATAAGATGGTTTTTATCATAATCTAAATCTATTTAAAATAATAATTTTCCGTTGGGATGATTACTGCTCAAATAGTTTAGAACCACAATAAAGAATATATATATATATATATATATATATATTTATTTATTTATATTTGACATCATAGAGTCATACTTGACAATTTTAACATAATCCAATTGCCATTAACAATATTCGCCTTCCAAACACGTGTACCAAATAAAGGAGAATATTCAACGGTCAAATCACAGAATTATAAGTAGAATATACAACATTATTTATTGATTTTAGACATTTTGTTAATAAAACTCAAAAAATCTAAATCAAATACATTATTTGCATAACATATTCAAAAGTAATTATCATTATATATTTATTCCATCATCAACAAAATACTATGAATCAATCATAAAATAGGGCGAAAGATCATAATAGACATTATAACCATGTTCATGCAATGAATAAACCAATGCTTTGATACCATATGTTAGAATAAAATTTTCTTTGAATCATATGAACATGATATAAAATTAATAAATATGGCAATACCCAAATCAAACATAGCCATTATTGATCAAACGAGCAAGAAAATATCTTCCTGTGGGTATGAATCTTCACCACTCTCCTCTATGAAAGCCATGATGAATGTGTATTTTTTTTTCTCTTTTCAATTTTGTGGAAATAGCGGAAGCTGATAATAGAATACATTAATGTTTAAGATATGGATTCTACATGCTTAATTGGATGTCAAAAATACCCTTAATATATTTTACTAAATTGGGCATATATCAAATATTAAATAATAGACCTAATAAGCCACACAAATGGGTTAGACCTTGTCAAGTCCCATAGCTCCTTGTAGAGCTAGTTCTACCTTTTTAGCTTGCATTATGATACAATGAACTTAGTTACAATTGCATCAGTGAAAAGGATAAGGATTGGCAAGGCATTACCCTAAGGATCTCACACCTATTATGGAATAATCGATTTGAATCATAATTACTTCACACCACCCATGATTCGAAGGCTCAAAGTTGTTGAGCCCGTCAATGTAGCCTCACTGAGGTGCTAGCTACTAGAAAGTTTTACCACACGAGATATGCTATATAGTTAAGTAAATGTAGCATGAGCCATTCATAAGTTGCTCTCACGCAAATTGAACTCGCTAATCTCATGAAAGATAGATGACTCATTTATCAATGGAGATTTTAAACGTAGACGATTTTCAAGCCTATCGTACAGCCAATGTGACTTTTTACGAACTCAATCACCGCGTCTTGCACATGCTATTGATCTGTTATTCCGGGAAGCTTCAAGAGCTCCGATGTTCTATTTTTCTTTTTTTCGGTAAAATATACATACATACATACATACATACATACATACATACATATATATATATATATATATATATATATATATATATATATATATTGGTATATTGGTAAAAGCTCCGATGTTCTATTAATCTTCATGAACACGGGAAAAAAAAAAAGGAATAAGTTACCCTGAGTGGTTGAAACTTGACACCTTAGCACAATAGTCAATTAGACGGTCCTGATGTATTCTCCATTTTTCTTTTTTTTTTTTTTTTTTTTTTTTTCCTTTTTCCTTATTCCCTAATTTTAGAGGATCCCAACCTAAAAATATATTAGATATGAAATTATTTTTTAACTAATTTAAGAGCGGTGTGTTGCGCGGATTTGAAGTTTATACTTATGGAAAATTTTTGATTTGATGAAATAAAATAATCATATAGCATAATATTTACAAACTTTATACATTATATTTTACACTATATATTAATCAACCAAACAACAATAATAAAGTATTGACTAATGCTTCACAAAGTGATTTGTCTTGAACTATACCTTGTCATTTGAACGTTCATTTTACTGTGTAATTTTTAATAATATAAAATATCCAAACTTAAAATTACTTTAAACTATTTTTATCATATGGAGTTTACTGTTGGCTTTTATTATGTATATGTGTGTTTTTTTTATGTAATTATAATTTAAATGTGGCTTTTATATGTGAGAATGATTACATGATTTAAGACTATAACTATTTATTGTATCTAAAAGACTTCTGTTTTTTACATATTGGCAATAATAACTGCGGGCAAGATAATTATTTTGTCAAATGAAATTTCTATAAGACAAAATGCAAATTCATAACTATGTTGTAGATTAAAAATAATTTTTTTTTAGAACACAACTTTCTAGCTCCACAATTTTTGTTACTTCTGCAATAATCATATATGTAGCTTAATCAATTTTTTCAATATTCTAAATTTTTTTCACACTTCACTTTGTCGCTGAATCATTTTTGTGCACACACCCAATCTATAGATCAATTAGTATTTTGAGAAACGAAAGAAAAAGAAAAAGGATATGACCCTACAGGTGTAGTCGATGATGAGTAAAACCTCATGTATAAAAGATATCCATAAAGGCTTCAAATCATGAATATAGATTTATGGATTGTCATATCAAATGACATTTCAATTAGTAAGCTTTGCGAGTTGATGTTGATACTTTGTTGTAGGAACATTAATGATAGATTAAGTGGAATAAAAAACTTTTTTTTGTCTAATTAATGAAATAGTTAGCGTGCTAATCAATATTTTATGAAGTGAGAGGGAACGAAGCTTTGTGATAAGTGGCTCGACCACAAAGTTTAATTCCACCCACCTTTCTTAAATTTAAGGTAAGGTATGAAGTATTCGCTCCGAGCCCCTTTTCCACGTGCGTCACACTCAATAAAGCAATCTATCCTACCATTTGCGCTGAAAATTGAAAATATAGTCGATTAGCTTATTCATTTGAATAAGAAAGACAAAGTTGGCACAAAAAAACTTCAATTGGGTTGTTTGTTTGGCACCTACAATTGGTATTTCACCTGCGTCACAGTTTTAAAAAGATAATGAAGAAATTACTCTGTGGGTGAACAAATCAGGCTTTACGGTGTTCGAGCAAGCATACATCCTTATGAGTGGAAAAGAAAATGTCAAGGGCAGTCAAATGATCCTTATATATAGCCAAACGGTCCACCCTCTTGTCCTATGCAAGTATGTATATGATGTTGTATTCTTTATGAAGCACGGCTAGATGCAAAGCCATATTTCCATCGATGTCTTGCTTGTTGATAAGAACTTCCAGGTTTGGCTTCCCAAGTATGTGCTTTACTACATTTACTTGTGCACCAATAACCGCTGCATAAAGAGCCATTTTCCCTTTGTTGTTTATTATGTCGCAAGCATCAAGACAAGATTTTACAAGCTTGTCAATGACATTGATGTGGCCTAGAAACACTGCAACATGAAGAGCTGTTCCCCCTCTGTCTAAGTCGTATGCCCCAAAAGTATCGTGTTGTAGGAGCAGTCAAACTTCTTCGACTTTGCCGATGCATGAGACATAATCAAGAGGAATCCACCCCGCTATCATCTCCTTCTTTGATCACTTTAGGTATCTTTTCCTTGATTTTCTACCAACCTTTATATATAGAATAGGAATATGTCATGATTTAGAATACTTTTAGCATCTTGACTTTAAAATTAAAATTTATCCCATTAAGTCTCCCGTTTTCTCTGTACTAGAAAGGAATATGATATGGTTATTCTGAAGTTTCTTTGGTGATCATGTGTGACACCATGTAGTATATGACTACCTTCAATCTAGCATGTTGCGATAAGGCGAGCGATCGCACAATAATATAGACAGAAGAAGAAAATAAATCGAACACCAGATTTACATGATTTGGTCGTAAAGACCTACGTCCATGGGGAGAGCAATGGCGAATTTCATTATAAATCAAGCGATACAAGGAGATTACATACTCGCATCACTTAAACACTCTCTCGGTGTTTCCCAAGCCCCAATTACACCCAACAATGCATGCAGTGTTTAGCCCTGAAATTCCTCAAGAAATAGTCTCTCAATCTCACGAAAGAATTACACGCAAATCTTACCACAAGATTTAATTGGCTTGAACACTAAATCTTCTTGCATGTAATTCACGGACAAGAACGACAAAGAAAATCCCTCCCAAACACTCGACAACGAGACAGCGCTTTAAGACCAATTCTTCATGATCAACCTCCTATCACCTACGGCCACAAGTCTATATATATATAAGTGAGACCCTTATTATTTTGCCTACTTCTCATAGGATTCAGTTTCCTATCTTAAACAATATTATCCAAAACATATCTTTGTATGTTTTAAACAAAATCCAAATCCAAGTGAAGGTTGGACTTTCCTATTTTACTGGCCTAATTCTCCAATGCAGATTTGAATTTTGGGAAGTTGATCTTCGGATCTTCTTTGCTCAATTCCGAACATCCGTAGCATATCCAATTTGGAATATTCAGAATTTCACATTGGACTCAAACTCGAGACATATTTTAGCATAGCATCATGCATAAATTTGTAAAGTTTTTCCTTATTCCCTTGTTAAGAGGATGACAATGAGAAAGCTCCAAGAATCCACTCGGCGGTATGAGAAAGTCTTCAATCTGCCAGTGAACTTATTAATGTAAGCAATAAGTTCAAGTGTAATTAATTTCTTTGAGCTCTGCAAGAAGACTAGTTTAAGGATAATGTTGGGAAGGGAAATTTTTTTAGCTTTTCATGGAGAACATAAAGAGAAGATATTGGGGAGGAAGTTTTTTTGAGCTAACCAAGTGGATTGAACTAAAGCAAGAATATTGTGGAAGAAATTCTTAGAGCTTTCCCGAAGGAAAGGAGTAGAGGGAAGATGTTGAGAAAGAAACTTCTTTGAAACGAAAAGTGAGGTGTTTGGGAGGAAATTTTGTTTGAGTTTTCCAAGAGAATAGGATTAAGAGGTGAATGGTGAGAAGGAAATTTTTTTAAACTTTTGAGTAGTGGATAGCAGCTTTCCATGTTGCAATATATATTGTAGGGAAAATGATATAAATAGTTCATGAACTTTCATCAAACGTCCAATATCTTCCCGAAACTTTTAATTTATCCAATGTGTTCTCTGAATTTTGGTCCAAAATTCAACGTGATCTATGAACTTCTAAATATTCTTATATAGTTTAGGGACTATGTTGAACATTTACCAGTAGTTTAGGGCTACGTTGAATAAATTGAAAGTACATATATTACATATGGAACCAAAGTTCATGACCATATTGCACAAATTAAAGTTTATGGATGACAATGTACATTGGACAAAAGTCCATGAACCATTTATGCTATTATGTGCTTCATTCGGTCTATGGGCTTACAATGGACCCAGTTGAAAAAGCAACATTTTAAACTTCCACCTATTGTAAAGGGTTGGTCAAGAAAATTTTGGTGGTCTTGTGGAGATAGCGCCTAATGCTTCGCTATTCTCAGGAGAAGGAAGAGAAGAATCACTATTGAAGTCTCCACACTATCTCTTTGAAGGGTGATTAGACTTGGAAACATCTAGAGACTTCTTAAGATGGTAGTCTTCTCTGAATGTGATTCGATTCCACCATGTAGGGGTGTCAACGGTTCAGTTCGGTTAGATTTTTTTGAAAAACCGAACTGAACCGAACCGTTAGGAAAAACTTCTGAACCAAACCGAATGAGATTTGAACCGAATACGAACCGAATTGAAATTTTGGTTTGGTTTGGTTCCGTTCGGTTCGGTTTTTCGGTTTTCGGTTTTCAACTTTTAGTTTTCGGTTTTTGCATTTTTTTTTTCATTTTTTTCTGTTGTATATATTTTTCGTTTTCGAGAAATAAACTCTTATCGGTTTGTTGGTTCGGTTCAGTTCGGTTAACCAATAAAAACTAAACCGATAATTTTTTTTTTTTGGTTTTTAATGAAAACCGAATCGAATGAAAACCAAACCGAAAAAAAATCGAATTTTTCGGTTCGGTTCGGTTCGGTTTTCTGTTTGGTTCGATTTTCGGTTCGGTTTTGACACCCCTACCACCATGTACGACAATATGCAAGTTTGAAAATTTGAGAGTTGAGTTGCAAGTTAGATCCAGAAATAGCCGGAGTGCAAGTAGAATAAGGGGTGGTTACGGCTCGGCAACTTTCGAAGAGAGGCCCAAAGAAAGCCCAGCCTTTTATCTTGGCCTTGGAGAGGCTAAGCTGTAGTTTAGAGACCCAAGGAGATGAAAAGAGCCCAAAGCTTTCGGCTTTACCCTTTTCGTTAGCAAAGGCTATTGGATGTGTGAAAGTGTCAATTTGTAAGGACGATCAACGCATGATGTTTTCTTGCTGATGCAAAAGTTATGCCTCATGACTACTATCATTAGCTTTGAGATGAGAATCCCTTCCCTGATCATTTATATGATTTCTTTGGTAAAAGGTTTGCCAAAGAAGCATGTGGATCGAGAGATGAATGGAGAGGAGTGACTGGCACGGTGCTAAATCTCACTGCGCTGGTCCAAAAAAGAACGGATATGAATGAAGTAGTAGATTTTGATCGGCCAAATCGATCGCTTGCTCGTCCACAAAATGATAATAAATAGACATCAATACTTTCCTTTTCAAAATCATGAGGGGAAGTAAGGGAATTTCAACCTATTGCCTAGGTAAAGTGGAATTGCTGGCCCACACCTCACACCTTTCGGTGGTATATTTTATCGTAGGGCGGAGTCATCCTTCCTTAGGAAATTTCTCAAGCCTTATACCATAGAAAAGTGAAAGCAGATTCTTTCCAGAACGCATCTAATTCTACTTTTCCTTCCGTTAGTTAAGCCCCTTTTTCTCATAAGGATTGTAGTAATTCTGGTTTGACACTATTAAAATCGCTCTCCCATATTGAGAAATTCTGTCTAGCAGTATTTGGTCAAAGAATCCATTAATAGCTTCAGAAATTACTAGAATTTCTTTACCAATCAAAAATAGTAATTGTGGTTCATTCAATAATTCTGTCGGCCCTACACCTCTATTGAGCAATGCCTGAGTGGCAGCATCAAGGTTTGGCCCAAATTGAACAAAGGTGGCATAAATGTGTTTCGTGCACATGCACTTGTCTAAAGAGGAACGGACATGAAGAAAATGGCAATCACAAACATCTTGCATACAGTGTTATGAATTTTTCTGCCAATCCTTTAAAGAAATTACCGTAAAATAGATAATTTGTGGAGTCCTCCAGTTTAACAGAATTGTATAAATGGCCTATAGTAAATTTTAGTTCCGTTCCGTAAAGGATTTGGTGGATATAGCAATGACAAATATACATTAAACTTGTGCATCAGCTTTTTTGCCTTTTCTTTTCTTTTTTGTGGTTTAATATGAATTTCCCATTTCTTAAAACACGATTTGCTTGATTTAATGGAATGACTTCAAGTAATATGAGCATGTGGACTAAACTACCGCTTTTCTCTACATAAGAATCGACGTTGCTTATTTCCCAATTCCTGGTGATCTGGAGTACAAATTTGTCCATAGCCGATTGATTTGAGGCATTTTGAAGGGAGTGAGTGAATCGAGCGTGGGTTCTTTTCCCTTTTCTTTTTCGTGGTTTAATGTGAATTTTCCCATTTCTTAAAACATGATTTTCTTGATTTAATGGAATGACTTCAAGTAATGTGAGCTTGTGGATTAAGCTACCGCTTTTCTCTAAATAGGATTCGACCCTGCTTATTTTCCCATTTCTGATGGTCTGGGGTACAGATTTGTCCATAGCCGATTGATTTGAGGCATTTTGAAGGGAGTGAGTGAAATGAGTGTAGGTCCTTTGCTTGTGAGTGTACGATGTCTCTGTCAATCCTTTTACCATTTTGGCTCTCGTTTCAATCGCTATCACCTCCCCTTCGGTCACTTTAACATCACAACATTGACCAGTACACCATTAATTGTCTATCTTCGGATGACAATAATCGATGAAGTCTTCTAATTGGATAAATCTTGGCCATTGAACATTGATTCGTTAGAATTTCTCTATCTAGATGACTCCAACCTTGGAGGTTTTTTAAAACGTAACGCTTGGCTAAAGAACTATCCAAGATGGTTTTCATTGCTACGTACCCATAGGGGGAAGGCATAGAAGTCTAAAGTTACTATGTTCCAGGAAGTAATCGTGGATGTACAATAATTTTGCTTCTGATGGAAGAAGTGGAAGATAAGACGGTCCCAAAGTCAAAAGACAAAGAGAAGCGACTGGGAGACCCGGCCGTTGATTTTTTTTTTTTTTTTTGTAATTTTGCTATTTTTAGGGTTTTTTTTTTTTTTAATTTCAACTGAGCCCCGCCACTTCTTATTATAAATATGCCTTAGAATAGAAAATTCAAAGAAATAGATCAATTTGGTCATGAAAGAGGCGGTGGTTGCAGTGATGCATAAGGCAACGGTTCATTAGAATTTTCCATGAAGGTTCTGATGTTCACTTGGCTGAAGATTGCCACGTACTCCACGGCGGAAGGAACGGAAATCCAAAGTGACGGTGCTCTGGGAAGTTTCGTGGATGTGGAGTGATTTTGATTTTGATGAAAAGTGGAAGACAAGTTGGTTCAAAAGTAAAATAAAATAAAATAATGACACGAGTTAAAAAGTGGAAGAGCAGATGGAACAAAAGTCATAAGACGCCTCGTAAGGGGAATACTAGATGAGGACAAAAGTCAAAAAGTCAAAATAAAATAAGAAGCGCTCACAAGTGGAAGATCAGATTTGACAAAAGTAAAAATGAAATAAGAAACTATAGGGAGACGTGGCCATTGATTCGTTTGATTTTATTTATTTATTTATTTTTGTACTAGTCCATCTTCCGTTCAACAAGATTTGCCCACTTTCTTATTATATTTGCATGCGGAAGAATAGCAAAATTCAAAGAAACAAAGCAATTTGGTTTTGCGGAAACCATAGATAGATCATCCATACCTATATGAGTCTCTTTTTCTATACGTTCAAAAACTCAAATGAATTTGCTCTTCACCATCCTCATTTTAATCCCATCTTTTTTGAAAAGTTTAAAGAAATTTCCTCTCAATATCCTCTCTTTAATATGTTCCGTTGAAAAGTATCAAGAAATTTCCTCCCAACATCTTTTCTTTAATTTAGTTAAAAGCTCAAAAAAAATTCTCTTGCTTTCCAACATACATCCTTTAATCACGTTCTCTTGCTACTAAGCTCGAAGGCATTCCTCGTACTCTTGTCCTAGGAACTATAGAGAGAGAACATTAATTATTTACCTTTGGATGACAATAGTTGACCAAGTCAAGTAATTGGATAAATCCCGCCAATTGGATGTGGATTTGTTAGGATTTTCCTATCTCGATGACACCATCCTTGAAGGTTCCTCGTTAAACCCTGAGAAGCCCAAATGGTTTTGAAGCCAACATAGAAACAGAAGATGCAGGGGCGACCTATAGACGTCGATTTTTTTTGTTTCCCGAACTTGTCCTTTTTCCTTTCAACATGATTCCGCCACTTCTTTATTATAAATTCACATTTTGTCCATATAAATATAAGGAAAAATCTCAAATAAGGACCCAACGTGGCTTCCTTTTCTCAAAAAAGGACTTGAAGTGGAGTGTGTTTCAAATAAAGACTCAAAGTAGTCATATAGTCTCAAATAAGGACCTGACTTGCCAGCTAGTGAATTGATGCATTTCCGATGTGTATTCTGGTGACCTAATCAGGGTATTTTCGTCCAAAAAATATTCTCTTTTCATTTTCCTTTTCCCCTGTTCATCTTCTCCATCTCCGAGCAGACCTCTAGTATCTCGCCGGTGAAGTAATTGCTGGCGAGATCAAGCCACTTCAGCTTCTTCAGCCTCGCCACCTTTGGCAAAGGGGCCCCATGAACTTGTCGTTGCCCAAGTCGAGTTCTTCGAGCTTGGTTATCACCCGCAAGACTTTGCTGGGGAAGATCCCAGAGAGGTTGAGGAACCAGAGGGAGGTGGGGCTGCCGAGCTCCGGCCCTGGGGGGGTCGGGGGTCGGTGAGGTTGTTGGTGGCAAGCGTGAGGTTGATGAGGTCACGAAGAAGGCCGATTTTGGTGGGATGTAGCCCAAGAGGCTGACGAAAGTGATGTTGTGAGAGATGACCCACAAGCTGGCGTCGCATGTGACTCCGGTGAAGGAGCAATGCAGAAAGGGCGGTGGTGAGGAGGAGGAGGAGTCGACCCAATTGTCGATGGCAGCAGAGGGAGGCCTGACCATGGTGGTTTTGAACTTCAGGAGCACGTCCAGGTTGCTCCGTGTGAGGGAAGTGGAGACAAAGGGGAGGAAGAAGAAAAAGACGCTATTACAATGCGGTTTCGTCCTCAATGATTTTGGTGAGGCTAGCAAGGGCTCGCCGACCTCATCGGCCACTAGTAAGGGCGGGTGAGGGCCTGCAATCCTCGCTGTTGCCAACGCCCTACTGCTGGCGATGGGTGTCAAGCCCTTGCTGGCCCCGGGCGAGGCCGACCCTCGCTGGTCTAGCAACCTTCGCCGGCCCTTCCCCACTTCCGATGTTCTTGATTTGGGCAATGCCTATCTACAACATCGACGAAGAAGACGATGAACAAGACAACCATTGGTAGATCAAAAAGAAGATGAACAGGAGAAGGAAAATGAAAAGAGAATATTTTTTGGACAAAAATACCCTAGAACAGGTCGCTGGAATATGCATTGAAAATGAATCAGTTCGCCGACCAGCAAGTCAAGTCTTTTTTTAAAACTAAATGACTACTTTGGGGCCTTATTTGATATAGACTCCACCTTGGGTCATCTTTTTGAGAAAGTGAGGCCACTTTAAGTCCCTATTTGAGATTTTCCTACATATAATAGTCTCATTCGGGTATTCTTGAGAAGCATGGAAATATTTTCTCATCAACATTCTCCCTTTAATTGATTCTTCTTACAAAGATCAAAAGGTTCCTTCCACTTGAACTCATTGCTTGTACTGATAAGTTCAAGTGCAACTACTCTGTGTCCTGTAAACAATAAACAACGAGTGAGAATGCATCTTGAAGTGTATAGGGCTGCACAATCCGGAGACTTTGATTCCCTGATCACAATAATTTCGGGAAGTGGGGAAGGCCTTTTGCACCAAACAACACCAAACGGGAGCAACATTCTTCATGTTGCAGCTATATGCAAGCAGGTAAATTTCATTGAAGGTGTTCTTCAAAATCCATTAGGACCATCCCTTCTTTGGCAGGGTAATAATAATGGAGATACTCCCCTACATGTTGCGGCTGAAGTGGGAAGCTATGAAGTAGTTCGAGTCTTCATTGACTTGGCGAAATCACTTCATTGGGATATTGAGAATGAACAAGTTGACACATACAAAGAGCTACTTCGAAAGCAGAATATGGATAAGAATACGGCGCTGCACCTTGCAGTAAGAGGACACCATGATTTGGTGGTGGAGTTGTTGATTGAACAAGATTCTCAACTGTGTGATATTATTAATGCTGCCGATGAGTCCCCGCTTTATCTTGCAGCAGAGCAAGGACTTTCTCGTACAACTGAGCTGATTTTAGGAGCTTCCTCGTCATCATCCTCTCATAAGGGCCCTAAGGGTTTGACAGCTCTGCATGTCGGAATGTCTCTCTCACTAACCTGTAAGTATCAGAAGATACTAAGCCCAGTGAAAAAAAAATTAGCGGAAGTTCTCTCTCGCGTGCAATGCTTCTCTTAGATGAGAGTGCTGGTGTTAGTAACGAGGGCCGCCATCTATCCTAGCTTTCAATAAATATAATAGCAAATTCAAAACTTATTTATTTATTATTACGTTTATTTTGGTGAAAGGTCAAACAAGCCTCTTGATAAGTTACATACGAGAGTTACGTTTTGAAAAGATTCGAGTTGTTATTCTCATTGCATGCTCTTTGTTGTTTCATTTATTGACTATACAATAAGTTTAAACCCATTCGTCTTCTCTTGAAACACAGACTTAAAAAATAGTATCCGTTTTAGATTATGCATCCATTCGGAAAAATCGCTATTTTGATAAGATTGCTGGTAAGAATTTTTCTCACACGCTAATTTCTTTCTACACGTTATTCTAGAAATTGTTCTCTTATTTTTTTTTCCTGAATTATACCATTTTTTTTTTTCAGTTTGCAAGTGATGACAGGGCACGTGGCAATATATTTACAAAAGATCAGCGCATACATTCCAAATTTCTTAACCGTGGAGAGCAAATTATGACGACTAGAAAGGAAAGGGATGCAATGATTTTACTTTTCGAAATAAAGGTCCTAGTCCTCATTCGATATTTAAATTCTCTTATAAAATTGAATTGAGTACAATATTTTCCATAAATGATTGGCATCAGAGTAAAAAGTCTTGGTCTTTTATTCTAATCTTGACATAGCAGATGCCTTGCTGAAAATATGAGAAGCTTCTTCTCAAGCAACTTCACGAATTTCTAACAATTTCACTTATCAAATGACAAACTTTACAAATTTCTGCATTATGTAGATTGAAGGCAGTTAGGTTCTACATGTATTACACAAGATCACTAGAAAAACTTCGAAATTACCATGACATAGTCCTTCCTAGTACAGAGAAAATCGGGAAGGAGAACTTAGTGGCATGAAGTGCAACTTTAAAACCTATGCCAAGATGCTATAAACAGACTAAATCATGACATTTTCCTATTTTATTTGCAAAGGTTGGGAGAAAATCATGGAGAAGGCACCAGAAGCGATCATAGAAAGAGATGATGTGGGGCGGACTCCCCTTCATTATTTCTCTTACTTTGGCAAAGTTGAAGCAATTCGACTACTCCTGCAACACAATACTTCCGTGGCATATGACTCGGACAAAGAGAAGCAATCGGCCCTTCACATTGCAGCATTTCGAGGTCACATCCAAGTCATTGACGAGCTCGTTAGATCTTGTCTTGATGTTTGTGACATGGAAAACACCAAAAAGCAAACGGTTCTTCATGCAGCTGTTATTGGTGGACAAGGGAATGTAGTCAAGCACATACTAGGGATGCCAAACAGGGAGAATCTTGTCAACAAACAAGATGCCGATGGAAACACGGCTCTGCATTTGGCTGCACTTCATAAAGAATATGACATCATACACATACTTGCACAAGACGAGAGGGTGGACCGTTTGACCAAAAATAAGGATCATTTGACTGCCCTTAACATTGTTTCTGCTCATGAGGAGGTATGCTTGCTTGAACACTATAAAACCCGCTTTGTTCACTGACAGTGTAATCTCTTTATTATCTTTTAGAAACCGTGGCCCTAGTGAAATGCTCATTTCAGGTGCAAAGAAAATTGAAGTCTTTTAGCGTCAATTTTGTTTCGCTTATTCAATTTTTTAGGCATATTGACTATATTTTCAATTTTCGTAGCAAATAGTACCATCGATTTCTTTATTGAGTGGGACACACATTTAAAAACGGGGTTCCGAATAAAGTGATGTCACACTTCATATCTTACAATAAATAGTAAGAAAATTTGGTAAAATTCAACTTTGTGGTTGAGCCAATATCACAAACCTTCGTTGCCTCCCACTTCACTTAATATTAATTAGCAAACTAACTATTATTAATTGTACAAAAGATAAAAAGGCTATCTCTATCATTACTTTTCCTACAACAAAATATCAACATCAATTTGCATAGCTTACTAGTTTAGATGTGATTTGATATAATAGTCAATAAACCTAAACTCACTATAGAAGTCTTTATGGTTCTTTCATTATGTGAGTTGGTACATTATATTTTTGTTTATTATTAACTAAATGTGCTTGGTCATACCTCTTTTTTTTTCCTCAAAAATACCAATTTATCTACAAATTGGATGTGTGGACAAAAACGATTTGGTGACAGAGTAAAATTTTAAATATTTTTCGACTAATGAAAAAGTTGATTAAGCCATATTTAGGAGTATTGCAAAAAATAACAAAAATTCGTATCTAAAAAGTTTTATTTAAGATATAAGTCTTTATACCTCCAGTTAACGCTTATATTTTTAACCATCTAACTCATTACCACATATTAAAGCCCCACTTACAGATTACATGAAAAAAACCAAATGTCGCATTAATAGCCAACAGTTAAATGCATATAATAAAAGAAATAATCTTAAGTTTGAATATTTTGCTTTATTAAAATTATTCTCTGATAAAATCCTCAAATAACAAGGTATAATTTAAAACAGACAACTTAGTAAAGTAATTTGAATGTTAGTAATTTTGTTGTTCAGTTGATAAATAAGTATACCTTTGTTAATATTATGTTGTATGATCATATTGTATCATTAGAACATAATTTTCCAATACGGTTCAAATTCGAGCAACACGCAGGTCTTCAACTAGTTCAAAAGTAATTGTCTAAATCTTAGTTATCTTGAAAACATTGCAAAACATTTAGTGTTGGGATTCTCTAAAATTAGGGATAGCATAGAGGCAAAAAAAAAAAAAAAAAAAAAAAGAGAAAAGAAAAATGGAGAATAAATTAGGACTGGGATAGCATACCCGTAATTGTTTACTGCAAAAACTCTATTTATGGGTGTTATCTCCCATTTACCTTTATCTAGAAGAGATGACTTGAATGGATTCTCCACGATGCTTTACCACTCACCACGAGTTTTGTTTGATATAGATGGATTATGAGTGTGTAAAGTGAGGATCGTGAAGTATTTGGCCGAGAAACTTTCACTGGTTAATTGTTACATTTTGTACATTTTCAGACGGACGTCAGAGCTGCAAATGTTTCTAGCCTATTGGAAGGATCTCATGGAATCCTGGGCTTCCAAGGCTGGTTCATTGAACACGGTAAGAAGAGGTCAGATGGGCAATTTGTTGAGGGTGAATCGTCTTTGTCTTTAACCACAGGCAGTCATAATGCCAACCGAGTTAATTTCAATTGGTCAAATAAGAGCATTATGGAAGTCGAACAAGTATTGGCAGCATTAATAGCCACAGTTACCTTCACCGCGGCCTTCCAAATCCCTGGAGGTTATAAGGGCGATGGACCCGACCGAGGAAGGGCAATTCTCGCGGGCAGGGCAGATTTCATAGTCTTTGTGACGTCTAACAGCGTGGCGTTCCTTTCCTCCCTCTTGGCAGTAATCACACAGTATCAAAATTTTACGGTCGGCCACATCTCCCTGACTGTGGGAGGCTGTCTTCGAGTTGCAATATTCGGGATCGTGCTAGCCTACGTGTCGGGTGTGTATGTTGCAATGGATATATCCACCAGGGGGATCGCGGACAGTATCTTTGATCCTATTTGCCTTGTAATGGTCACGAGTTGGCTCTTAGTCGCTGGTCCTCGCGGCGTGATTCTTTTGGGCTCGCAACTTAACTGGCTCATAAGAAACATCGGAAAGTTGTGGCTTAAGTGTAAGACACAATTGTTCGATTTCCCTGCGAGGCTCACTTCTGGTCGCCAGGGAAGCTAATTAGTTGGGCCGGTTCTACAGTCCCGCGACCTTGTGGTGCACAGGGGATCTTCTTTTTGCTTTGCGAACTGTCGATTTCGAGCACTTCATGTCAGCTGTCCAATTTAAAACGTGTCAACGTCCACCGTTGAATCGATCGCAGGCAAGATCGCATTGCTCAAGATGAAGGGTTTTGCACACCTCTGGAGGTTTGTCGAAGAATGTGATGTTCACTAGCATACAAGCGAATTGTGTTGGAGCTGTGTCTCAGTGCTGCTCCTAATGTTCTGTCGTTTTATTTATTATTCAGTCAAGTTTATTTGTTAGGCGGTTGGTTTGTTAGCTATTTTCTAGGAAGTGGAACAAGTCTATGTTATACGTTTATGTGCGATTATGTTTTGCACGTTTGCGTGCAGTTCCGTTTTGCACGTTAGTGTGCGGTTTCAAAACAGATTCTTATTTAACTTGTACTTGACATTTTCTTTTTTTTTATGTAATGAATGAAGTTCAATGTTTCTTCTCGTTCCTTCTCTTTGTAACAAGAATTTCGTGAGTATTAGTTGATTAATCAGCTATAACAGATTGCCGTTGAATTGGGACTTGCCCTCAACTTCTATGTATTTCTATTTCGTGTAATAGTAGCGTAAAACTACAGGTAGTGTCACAACATTTTCAGCATCCATCAAGAGCAAGAGTCATGGGTGATGCTTCCAATTATTTCAAAAGCTTCATAAGCCTTCATAGAAGTTATGATGTCATCTTTCTATGTAGTCTCAGAACTTCCAAGTCAATCCAGTGAGTAACATCATCAAATATATAGGCACACGAGGTCAAAGATGTATCACCATACCGACCTATGCCAAAAGCAATCATTTCGCTTGGTTTTCCATATTCGCGTGTGAAATATGCGTGTTACTCACTAATGCACAGACGATTCAAGCTGATGTCATCTTCCCTTACGCTTGAGTCCACCATTCCCAGATTCATTTATTGTCAAGTTCAAGAGCTGAGAAACACAAAAATTATCAATGAATGTTCACCTAAATCAGTACAATTCAGTGACTAAGTTGCACTTCACCATCGGCCACTCTTAACCATCACCAGACCCACACTGCCTACGGCTGTCCTCCGTCACCATCAACTCAATCCTCCGCAATTGCAACAGTAAAGGAAATGGACTGAACATAAGATCAGAGAAACAAACCTACGCCAAAGATTTGATGGATTCCAGCTGTTAACTTGAATCCGTTTACTCGCCATTGACCGCCATCCATCACCACCGAGACAAACATGCACGGGAACAGAACAAGAATGGGTGTGTCGCTCTCGGTCAATGAGTAAGAAATTCTACAAAATCATGCTTAATGAGCAACGAATCGATCAACAATATGGACGACTACACTAGTATGTCTTCGGCTTTAACAGACTCGCAGATGCTCTCCGGAGTCATTTTATCAGGCACGTCATGTGCATATAGCAGAGAAGCGAAACAAAGCGCAATCACTTCGGATTAGAGATCAGGTTCACGCAAAATCAGTTCAAGGACGCAATCATCGATATGAATACGCAGTTAAGCCGATTCTATCCTAATCTAGGACATGCCATTTCGGTTACTTTTATTCATCAAAAGCAGAGTATAGTAGGGAAGAGAGATTGCTCGTCGAAGAGGAATTCTCGGTCGCGATTACTGGTCGATTTTGCACGAGTAGGATCTGGAAAAACGTGGTCGAGTGAATGAGCACCGGTAGTGAAGCTTCAGACAAACGCGAATGGCTTCAAACACGATTGAAAACGAAGAGGCATGAAAGGATTCGGAAGAAATCGCCGAGAGAGAGTGACTTTTGGTATCTCAAAAGACTCGAGTGATTTCGACCGGTGCCTTCTGTTCTAGTTCTCTTTCCAGTACGTACGTTAGTCAGTGGCCGGCGATGGTAAACCGATGGCGATTTCCGGCGAATGAGGATGACAAAGTAAGAGCAATTCAAAAGAGCTGTACTGTATGTCCACAAGCGAATGCACCATAAATGAGGTTGTGTTAGCAATTATGTTCGAGAGATTACAAACAATCATCAGGTAGCACGCCGAATGTTTAAGAAGACGAGATAGAATATTTGTTGTGGAAATTGGAGTCTTGGTTAAAATGACGGTATCATGGCACCTTTTTAGAAATTGAAAAGGACAGCTTTGTCTAATTATTACTAATGTGCTGCTTCAATTTTACATCAAAATTGTGTCGCTGCACAGAATTTAGAGTGCATGTGATTTTTCAATTGTGCTAATGTGATCGAGGATGCCTGAAGTGGAACTGTGATAGCCTTGGTTTTCTTTAAGCCGAAGGGGGCTTCAAGGGTCTTTCCTTGCCCGTCTGTTTTCTCTCAGGTGCGCATGCGTGCCTCAAAAATGGTTTTCTCTCCGATCAGTGTCTTCCCGAGACTGATGATCAACGACGGCTGAAGGAGGCGAGCACCGTCCGCGGCCGGAGAAGGTAGGCGACGTCTAATGGTGGTGGGGGAAGAATCCAGAAGCTTCTGGAACGGAGCTTCCTTCCAGAGCAATTTTTCTATCGTTTTTCTCTTGTGATCATCGAATTTGGACATGGGCTGTGCGAATTGATCCGGGCTGAAGCTGATATGTTTGGCGAATCGAAGAACATTCCTCTTCTGGGTTATAGAAAATTGATCAAGACCTTAAGCTACCTTAGACAAAAAGTGAGGTCGGGACACCTGGAGTGCCATAACTTGGCACGCCGGGACACTTAAGTGCCATAACTTTAAAATGGTACACTTAAGTGCCATCATCGGAGTAAAATGGGACACTTAAGTGCCAATCCGGCGAAAACCGGCCAAAATGCAGACGTGGCATTTTCCGCGACAAGCTTAACCGATGTGGCAATTTTTTTTTTTAAAAGCAGACGTGAGGAGGAAAATGACGCGCCCATCCACCGTGCACTTGGCCAAACAAAATGACGTCGTTCGTTTATTTGGAATTTAACATTTTGTCGGTTCACGTAGGTCTGACGTCCCTCCATCCATCCATCGCCGTTCACAGCTCGCCGTTCGCAGTGATCGCTCGCCGTCGTCGCTCGCCTTTGTCGGTCGCCGTCGTTGGTCGGCGTTGCGGTCGCCGTCGTCGAGCGCCGTCATCGCTCGCCGTCGTCGATTTGCTCAGGTTTTTCTCTTCTTCCTCTCCCCGTGGTGAAATTAGGGCTCCGACTCGTTTATTAGGGCTCGGACTTCAAATTTGGGGGTCGGCCGGGAAAGGTCGGGCTTGATGTGAGATTTAATGGCTGAGATGTAGTGCTACAATCCTATTGGGGGGTTCAAATTGACAGTTTAGGAGCGGCATTGAAATATAGGCTCGGTGTAGGGCTCGAGGGGGGGGAAATTAGGGCTCAGTGTAGGGCTCGACGTCGCCTCATCCACTGTGATGTGTGATTCATTCAGGGTGTTGAATTGTGATGTGCGAAAGTAATTTGTAGTGGTCGGATGTGAAATGTGCGATGATTGGTGATTGTTAGGGTTCAGAGTATTGGACTTTGCACATGTGAGAATCGAAGGTTGTGGGGATGGGGACTTCGGATATTTGTTTAATAAATTGCATTGTTGAGGACCCATGCTGAGGAATCTCTCCATATTTTAAAGAAATGCGACGGCATAATCAAAGCGGTTGTCGGTCCCATCTTAATTTTTATTTGTCCTTGTCCCGAGGCCTCGTTGTTTTCAAGCCGCACTGCCGACGACCGCATCTTCCCTCTCTCTTCTTTCTTTTCTTTTCTTTTCTTTTTAATAAAGAGTGTGGGGACCTCCACTTGCAATTGTCTGTTCTTTTTGTGAATGTGGTCCCAAAATAGTTAATTGTATATTTGTCCTCTTTTGTTGCGAAATGGCGCATAAAGACTATGTTGCTGTCATCAAGTTTACTACGGTGGAGATTTTGTGATTGGGGAGGATGAGTGGGAGTATGAGGGGGAATGAGGGTACTATCTTTGTAGATATAAAGAAGGCATCTTATATTGGATTTGTTAGGGATATAGTGACATTTTTGCCTTGTAGAGTACAAAAGTTACTGTACTGTGTTCCTGGGAAAGGCTTGAGAGATGGTTTGAGAGTTTTGGAAGATGATAATGGTTTTAGGGATGTCTTATATCATTATCTTCATGGCGAAGAGGCGAAAGTGTTTGTTGAAAACAATAGTGAGGACGAACATGATGACACGTATACCACCGAAGTAGGAGAAGGAGGAGATGAAGTAGGTCATGATGGACGGGATGGGGAGGAGAGGGGCGCAGATGCTGTTCACCGTGAGCGACAGACATGGTGATGTCACCATCACTGAATTAGATTGGGAAGTAGCTGAATCCAAAGGAGGGTGACGATGACGATGAAGGGTTGGCTGCTGAAGCTGAAAATTTGTTAATCTTAAGTGACGCCGACGATGAGGAGCTTACACGCAAGGAAAAACAAAGGGACTTTTTGTCGATAGATTTGCAACTTTGCATGTAGCTGTTCATCCAAACAGACGAAGGCCCCGCAGATGTTGGTGTTGCTGGCAGTGTCCCTTGAGACAGACATTATGAAGAAAGATCGACACCGCAACTTCCCGGACGAAGTTGAAGAAGATCAACGAGCTGTGCGTAGAAGGAAAAGTAAGTTTCCTTCCTATGATCCATCTGTTGCATCTCCTACTTTGTCGAGGTATGAAATTCCATGATGCGATACAATTTAGGGAAGCTATACCAGTTCTTCCATTGCTGCACAAAGAAATATTGATTTCATTAGAAATACCAAGAAATTTGTAAGAGCTAGGTGTTCGCAAAAAACTCTGTCCATGGAAGATTTACGGTGCGTTTGTTAAGAAGAGTGGGTCTTTTCAGATTAGAGCCTACCAAGAGGAACACACTTGTTCCATTAATTTTCAAAACAAAAGGGTAACAAGTTCATGGTTGTCGAAGCACTTCTTCGATCTGATCAAGGTGATGCCCAACTTGAAACTTGCTAACTTTAGGATGCTGGTGAAGGAGCGTGTAGGCATCAATGTATCTAGGAATCAGTGCAAAAGAGCAAAGCAAAAGGTGATAAAGGTACTTATTGGTCAATATGCTAAGGAATATGGGCGTGTGGGAGTATGCTTGGGAGTGTAGGCTGCAAACCCTACAAGTAGAGTGTATGTAGAGGTGATTGAGAGACCACTTCCTGATCATGGGATCAAGTTCGATAAGTTCTATGTGTGCTTTGATGCATGCAGACGAGGTTTTTTAGCTGGTTGTAGACGGATTATAGGATTGGACGGCTGTTTCTTGAAGGGCTTGTGCAAGGGAGAATTGTTGGCAGCGATTGGAAGAGATGCGAATAACCAAATGTTCCCACTAGCTTGGGCTATTGTAAAGATTGAGAACAAGGACAATTGGTCTTGGTTCTTGAAAATCTGATGGCTGACTTGGAGATAACAAACGGGGAAGGGTGGGCATTCACGAGTGACCAACGTAAGGTAATGCTTGCTTTTTGAAAAGTTTAGTCAATAGTTTGCTTTGCTTTGCTTTGTAATATGAACATGTAATTTGCTATAATATTTCTTACTTTGAATTATTGCAGGATTGGTTCCGGCAAGAGCCGAGTTGTTGCCCCATGCTGAACATCGAATGTGTGCGCGGCACATATACGGAAATTGGGCAAAGAACTATAAAGGGGATAAGCTGCAATTGCAATTTTGGCAATTAGCAAAGAGTGCAAACATGGCTGACTTTAGAATAGCCAAAGAAGGACCGCTTCAGTTGACAAAGGAAGGTTGTGCTACCCTATTTCAACTAGAACCGAAGCATTGGTGCAGGGCATTCTTCAGTGAGGAGTTCAAGTGCGATAACGTCGACAACAACATTTGTGAAGTATTTAATTCGAAGATAATAGATGCCGATGCAAAACCAGTCATCTCAATGCTTGAAGATATACGAGTTGCGGTTATGACTCGGGCTGCGAAACAAAGAGATGAGGCTGCAAAGTGGACAAGACAATATGGTCCTAGGATTGTGAAGAAATTGGATGACAACTTGGCTGCAGTACGCATTGTCATCCCATTTGGAATGGAGATGACGGATATGAGATAATGAAGGGTGCGATAAGTATGTTGTCAATCTAGGAAGTAGAAAGTGTTCATGTAGATCATGGCAAAGTAAGTGGAATTCCATGTGCACATGCCATATGTGCCATCCAGTTGAAGGGCGACAATATAGATGATTACATCGATGATTGGTACCATAAATCAAAGTATCTTGCTTCCTATCACCATGATGCAGCCAATTAGAAGTAGCAAGTTTTGGGAGCCCACGGATCGTGAAGCACCTCTACCTTTGCCACTGAAGAAGACAATTGGAAGGACAAAACGAAGACGAAGAATGGCGGAGGGAGAGGTCTCGGGTCGAAGAAAGAATGAGCAGGGAGGGTGCAAAGATCACGTGCTCTTATTGTCGCCTAACAGCCACAATATTAAAGGTTGTCAATTGAGGAAGCAACAACGGTTGAGGCAAGGTGAAGGGCCTAGTGAAGAGACAAGTTGGAGAAATGCACACAAGCGGGCCAAGTGAGTCGACTGTTCTTCGAGTCAACAAGTAGAACCCCGGTAAGTCATGAAATTTATTTTATGTTTATGTTGCTTTCTTGTCGTTTATCATAAAATGTACATAATGATATCCTATTTGGCCTTGTATGTAATGTGTTTGTTAGGTCACAAGAAGAACCTCGCAAGTCATGAAACCGAACAGCTTTGTTCGAAGAAGGCAAGGTAGAACACACAGCCAGTAAAGGATTGGCCCAAGTGGTAGCATCACGGCCAGCTGAAGGATTGACCCAAGCAAAGCATCACGGCCACCAAGGATTGACCCAAGCAAAGATCACGGCCCAAGGCAAATCGTTCTTCAGCAAGCCGAAAGAAATACCCAAAGGCTAAATTCAATCAATTTGTATTCAGTTTTTATTATTATATGTCTCGATATTATATTTATGGTATCTTTTCGCCTCTTTCTCGGAGTTCCGAAGAAAGCAAGTTCGAACTCAATCATGCAACCGAAGGGCCATCACAGAGCCACCTCAAGGATCATCACAGAGCCACCTCAAGGATCATCACAGAGCCACCGGAAGAATCACCGCAAGGGGCACCACAAGTACCACCACCAAACCACCGTAAGGCCAAACGTAAGGAGGTGTCACCGAAGTTGAAGGGCTACACAAGGACAACTAGAACAAGGCCAGGTGAAGGGGCAGGTACACAAAGGCCATCTAGAAGACGCCCAACACAATGGGTCGAACAAGCCTCGGCTGTAGTTAAAGGGCCCAAGAAAGCAGGACAAAGGGGCAACAAATCACAAGTTCCTGAAAGTGACGCCCTATTCAAACAAGAGGGGCACTTGGGAAGAGGTTCGCACAATATGGCTATGGCCTCGTATACGATGAGCCTACCGGGAACGCTCATTCTCAATGTAAGTTTTATTGGCTGCATTTAATTTAATTTATGCCGTAGATTTTTGCTAACAATTTATTGTTTTTTTGTAGCCCGGGAGAAGTTCAGAAGTTCTTATCTCAGCCCAACTCAAGAATCGACGGCCGCACCAACAAAAAGAAGAAAACATCAACATCAACTCGGCTAAAAAAAAAGAGAAAGAACCCAGCTCGAGCTCCGGCCTCCGGCCCAGCCCATCTCCGCTCCGCCCAGCTCCTTTTGATTCACTTCGGCCTATGACATTTGCAGCTCCATCTGAGTCGGTGGATACCGAGAAGGTTGAAGAAGAAGTTGCACGTCCGCTAGAAAGAGTGCCGAATTATGAATCAAGTGAAAGGCCCATCGAAAGGAGGACGAACGGGGGGTGTCGTGCATATTGATTGATGAGATGAGATGTGATAGGATTTGTGGAGCTTAGGAGTAAAAACAGTTATGTAAACGATGATGTTGTCGTGCATATAGAAAGTCTATGCATCGATGGTTATCTTTTGTTTTTTTTTTCTTTAGTTTGTCATTCATTGATGTTGTCGACTCGACTCACACTTGATGAAATATCAATGAAATGAATGTTGTCGACTCGAGACTTGATGATATTAATATCAATGAAATGATCTTGCGCTGCTTGTCAATTTATGTTGTTGTTTATCATGGATTCGGCTTTTACTTGTTGCTGCCGCCGTTGGTGTTCCGTGGTGATAGCCGGAGTGCTGGTGTATCTAGTGATGGTGGATGGTGATGTTTGGTGGTAGGTGGTAGCGCTTGTTGGTGGGGTGCTAATGTCGGGCTGGGGGTGCTGGTGTGTGGCCGATGGTGATGCCTGGTGATTATTGGTTTGTGGTGGGGTTATAGGCTTGGCAGCCTGCACCTACACCTGGTACAAGTGTGCGGTTTGCACATCTTACACCATGTGTGGTGCAAACTAGTGCAAGCCGAGCCTTGCACTAGTATCTTAGCAGCAACACCACCAGCATGGTGGTGGCTGGAGCGCCTAGTGTGTAGTGTGGATAGTGGTGATGGTTGGTGGTGTCGCCGGTGCTGGTGGGCGGCGCAATTTTTGAAAACCGACAAAAAAATTGGCACTTAACCGATCCTATTCTAAAAAAACTTGGCACTTAATCTGCTCACTTTTAACTACAAGTGACACTTAACCGATCACTTTAACAATAACTTGACACTAAAGTGATCATTTTTTCATCGCGACTAGCACTTACGTGATTACTGAATACAACTTATGGCACTCGGGTAATGACTCATGTTTGTCTTGTGTATATGTCGGTCTGCATCAAAACAGAGAACATGATTCTGCATTGCAAAACAGAGAAGATGATTCTGCATCAAACAGAGAGATGATGGTAAACTTATGGCAAGTCCATACCACAGCACAAACGACAACAAAGCAACAATGATCTTGTTCCACAACACAAACTTCTTCGCATCTTTCAAAAAAGAAAAAACCCAACGTTTAATCCGTAACAACACCATTTTTAACTATGGCAGTCGCAGAAACTTTTTCTCATTCTCAAGTACTTTACATTTCATCATAAAGTACAATAGACAACAAAACAACACCATAATACACGCTTGGTAACACTTTCGTTCAATCTTCATCATTGGGACTTCATTCTTGAAAGGTTTAGTTGAAGATGCTTGAGCGTGCATTGACACTTCATTCTTCGAAAGTTTCACCGAAGACACTTGAGCTTGCATTGAGTCAACATCGTCCAAGTCGTCCACGAACACAGATGAAGATTGCTGTCTTTTATGAAGTAGATCCAATATCACCTCTCGTGGCTCGGTCGAGAACTTCTCATCAATCCATTTGAAGTATTTGCACTTCGACGCTTCTTTATATCGGGCGCATCCATAAAATCTTCTCCCGGATTGATTTGAGTCCACGATGTTCTTCTTGGACTCGGTAACCCACAAAAACAGAAACGCTGGCCTTCTCCTTCGCTTCGATGAGAGGAAATTGAGGCGCTGCTGCGAGTCCCGCTCTCCATTTCCAAGATTCGACGAAGGAATTTTGGGCAAATGAAAATTAGGGTTCGAGACTTCACTCCGAGCACTTCAATAGGGATTTTGGCCGATTTAGGGTTTTAGATTTGGGGCATTTGGGGAGACGACGTCGTTTTGGAAGATTTGGGGCTTTTATTATGGAGACGACGTCGTTTCAGACGAGCGCCGACTCAGCTCTCCGGCGAGCCACGTTGGCAAAAATAGTAATAAAATAGTGCCACGTATGATTTCCGGCAAGGGTCGCCGGAGGTGGCACTTAAGTGTCCCACTTGAAAAAAAAAGTGGCACTTAAGTGTACCGTTTGGAAGTTATGGCACTTAAGTGTCCCGGCGTGCCAAGTTATGGCACTTGTGGTGTTCTTCTCATGACAAAAAGTCAAGCTAGTTAAATAAGATTAGGAAAATATATGGAAAATCCCAAATTATGCTTTCTTAAACAAGCTACCCTAAGCTTTTCAATGCACCTTAAAAGCCCTTGAATTGATATACTTAGGACACATTTACCCTATGACCCGTTAATGGAGTTGAAGTCAAGATTATTCCATCAAAATTTTGTATTGTCCTTCAAAT